>NC_056739.1:1081668482-1081858373 GCF_019279795.1 Protopterus annectens | reverse complement strand
AAAAAAGGGCGAAGACAAGTAGAAAGGAGAAGTTAGGAAGATGGAAAGAGAAGAGGGAAGTACGATGAATGAGAGGCAGTAAAAAGGGATGACAAGATGACAAAAGATGAAAAAGGGATAGAGGGGTGTGTGAAAGAGCTGCAGGTTTCAGGTAATAGGACCCGAGTGACTGCAGCTGCACTCTGCTTAGGTGAAGAAGTGTTCCTTGAGCTGTTGTCTGAAGTCTGAGTACTGTTGGACATTTTGGATTGAGAGAATGGAATCCCATGGTTTAGGTGGTTGGATGCCGAATGCATGGCAGTTCATTGAAGTTTACTTTTTGGAGTTAGCAGGGTGGGTTGAGATTGAGAGATACCCCCTGAGATTATATGTGGGGGTGTTGTTGAAAAGTTTCAGTTAGAGGAAACAATGTCTCGGGAGAAAGGGCTTGGGGAATTAGTGAATTTGTACTTACTAATTGGGAGACACATGACTGCCAATTAGTACAGCACTGAATCTCCTATTCAGAGACACAGTAAAGCTGCACAAAGAAATACCTCATTAGGGGCAAACTGCCATGTCTCTGACCAGAAAACTGCTCTGTCAGAATGGACTGCTCTAGTGTTTTACATATCAGCCCATGCAACACTTTTGCACAGACAATCCCCCCAAACACACACATGCATATATACAGACACCCATGTGTACACACGCATGCAAGCAGGCAGGCAGCTGCAAACATATTCCTGCACATAGAGAGAGAGAGAGAGAGAGATGCTCGTGGAACTAACCACTCATTCACATACCTGCCTACATGCTCCCACACACACACACACACACACAGAGACAGCTTCATTTTGTGAACCCTCCCGACAGGGTGACCACACCAGACAAACATTCATACAAACTCATGTATGGTTTTATAATATCTATCTACTCACATTCAAGCCATAACTCCTGATCCATCCATCTACAGGAGTAAATGGGTGCATGCAGTAAAAAGGAGCATTCACTTTTTCCTCCCTGTGACCAAAATGACGATGCAGAGTAATTTGCTGAATCACTCTACAGCACTACTCTGTAACCAGACCATTTCTGGGGGCCAACACATCATTAACAAGCATTATTACCCCCACTCCAGTGTTGCATCTGCATGCAGCTTTGCCAAACCACTGTCCACACTATGGCAGATACTTATGTAATGCTGCAGCTGGACAGCAGTCTTTGAATTAGTCAGGTTTACTGCACTGAGGAAAACCTCAGAGTAAAAGATTCTACAGTACACAAAGCCTTTCTAAATCCCAAGGAATCTGCTCTGGAAGCTGTCGCCAATGCAGCCCCTGACCATATCAAGGTTGCCTTCAATGAAACCCTACCATGTATGGAGTCAAAACAGGGAAAGCCTTCATAGCCTTGGGACTAAATTTATTTCTAGAGTGAAATCACAGATTAATTTATCAATGCACACTTGACACCGATTGTTTTCCACAGGAAGAAGGATGATACTTGTTTGCCTCTTCCTTCAATGTTTTTTTCTAAGAATCCCACATTAAAATTCATATAAAACAGTCAATATCTGGGTGTGTAGCATTCACATGAGATACCAAATTAACAGTGCTCTGCTATTATTTTCTGACAGTAAGAACAATGGCAGAAGTGCAGTTCTGGCAGCTTTGCTATCTCAATGTCTTACCCCTAGTTGATGGTGCATCAAAAATATGAGTGGGGAGGGGGGAAGAGTAACAGCTGCAAAATAAAGGATAATTTCTGTTTCCATATGATGAAGCTAGAAGAGGCGGAAGATGACTGACAAGATGGAAAAACAACCTTCCCTTTAGGATCATTCCACCAATGACAGACAAAAAACAGTTATCCAGGGAGTGCATCATGACATCCAAAATCAGTATGGTTATGCTGTTTGAAGGGGCCCAGGAGGAGGTCAGTACGTACACCTCAGAATAACTATCAGAACCTGTGTCCAGAAACTGCAACACTTCTACATAATATGAAGGTAAGACTACATCAATGTGATGATCAAATGCCACATGTATACACTGGAAGAAGAATGGATGGGCTCAATTCTACTGTGCATTGCAATAACAATACTATACTTATTAAAGTGACAATATGACCTTTATCCAAACAATCAAGGCCAACACTCCAACTACTAACGTTTGCTTAAGCACAAAACATTCTATAAGTCTATGCAATCAGAATATTCTTCTTGTTCTTTAAAATATGAGAATTTAGTCCTATGGCCATGTACTATGTAGTTTAGTTTAAACCGAAGACTCTACATTTATCTAGTTGCATGCCAAAAAAGTTCACACTTCCACTTAAGCAAGTCTCAGAAGATAATTACAAAAATTAAACAAAGCCTTGCAAAGAAGCTGTATAAGAATTATAGAAAATGGCACAAATAATTAGTTTCAATTCTGACAGCAACTTTTGCAAAAACTTTACGACTTTAATGAAGCTGACTGATCGCTCAATCTGACAGCAGGCACCTTTGCCTAAAGAAACCAAAGAATATACAGTGCATATAAAAACTGTAAACACGTTAAAATGACAGTTTTTGGTGATATGAAAAAATGAGACCACAATAAATCTTTTCAAAACTTTTCCCACCTTTAACGTGACCTATAACCTGTACAATTCAACTGAAAAACAAATCTGTCTGGAAAAAATATAAAAAAATAAAAAACGTGCAATAAGTTGATTGCATAAGTGTGCACACCCTTAAATTAATACTTTGTTGAAGCACCTTTTGATTTAATTACAGCATACAGTCGGCCATGATGGTGTTCAGCCATTCTGACATCAACTCCTTCTACCAGACTTTAATAAGGTGGAACAGTGAGTACACTACATGTTACCTGCAAAAGATAGAAAAGATGTTGATATGCCTCAAGCTTCTCTCGCTTCTCCTTGCTCAGAGCTTTCAAGCCTCCTTTCTGTTTATTCATCATCATCATATCAGACAGCTGCTCCTTGTTCTTCTTTGTAAGCTTCTTACTATGTGAGACAACTTCCTACAAGAAAAAAAGAATGATACAGTGGTGGCATTTATTAGTCAGCAAAGTATTTCCATGTGGCATGCATAAATCATTTCAAAGCACAATAAGAAACATCAATTGCATGCATCAGAGCATGTTTGGTCAACTAATAAAGCAATATGTATTACGTGATATCTGAGGAGTTGCCTGCACTGTTTAAAATGGCCAGTGAAGATTAGCAAAAGGTAAATATCATGCTTCCTGAAGGCACATAGAAGGGAAAAAAAATGTATCTGCCCTAGAAGTCACCATAACCTGGTGCATGCTTTCTTTGTACCAGCCATCTGGAATGGAGAGAGAACGACGACAGCAGCTGGGAAGGGCACAAGAGAGACAAGACGACACATTTGGCAGACGAGGAAGAATGCACTGAAAAGGAGAAAAGATTCCCCACTGCCATATGCATCCACTATGAATCACACTCAGAACCCATTCATCTGGAATTATCTGTTGCCAAAGAGAAATGGCGTTGCAGATTTTTGGGAATGACTAAGGGTTTGGCAGGGTTGGAAGGGTGACAGAAGACTTGGCTTTGCTTACCAAACCAGCAGTTTGCTATATTTTTTTATTTTGCTTTTTGAGAAACTGATTAGCACACTTCTTTCTAATACAGGAAGATCAAATAAATACATGGAAATGTAACATGTTAGAAAGGCAGCAGGAAAAAAAAACTGTTTCAGTGTCGCACACCATCTGAAATGTAACCACTTCAAGCTACTCCACAGTACCATACACAAGGCCAGCAAACAGCATGTCGCTTGCATTACAACAAAACAACAGAAAAAATAAGCACACATTCCTTCTTTAAATGAGCTCACTTGTAACATTACAGATAGAAGTAATGAGATTTGACAAGGTACAGTAGTCACTAAATCAAACTAAGAAGAAATCAAACTCAAATGCATAAGAAACCTCCTGCCAAAAGGCAGACTGACTAACCTAACAGTCAACTAGTCTAACCCTACCCCAAAGTAGTAAAGCAATAAAACACAGAATGACATTTTCATAGGCAGGTACTAGGCTATCAGCCCTGGGGCTATACAAGCCCAGCCAAAAAGGTACCCTGGCTTTTGCCACCCAAGAAAAAATTACAACAAAATAAACTACCATTTCTGCAGGTTTCAATTACAAAATGATGAGAAGCAGGGTATGCCAGAAAGTACCTGTAAGGTAATCTTGTTCTTCACCAGTAATCCGATTTTTATATCCATCAGATTCAGATCATTCTCAAGCTGCTGATTAGCCCTAATCAAAGTTACAACCTCCTCTCGCAAGTTCATAAGATCCAACTCTTCCTGGAAATCTTGATCACTCTGGTCGAGAAGGTGGACAAATTTACGAACAACAACCATTGGGGGGTTGTCAGCATTAACTGTAAAAAGAAAAAAACAAGAGGGATGCATACTATACCCAAACCATACCACCTTATTATGAATTTGCAATGGTTATTATACCTTACAGAGAGAATACAAAAAAACACTTGTTGAAACAGAGGAAATGGCATTTCTTGTATATGCAATACATATTCACAAGAGTTGCTCTACAGCACACCACACCTTCATTATAACAAAGGATACATGCACAGTTACTGGAGTAAATATAAATAGCATTCTGTGTTCATAAGCAGAGTACTCGGTGCTCTGTAGCACTGAAATATTACCCGACACAGGGCACACCACATTAACTTACATCAACCAAAAGTGCGTTACTCTAGTGAACTATAACAGAGTATGGTGTGTGTGTGTGTGTGTGTGTGTGTGTGTGTGTGTGTATATATATATATATATATATATATATATATATATATATACACACACACACACACACATATATATATATATATATATATATATATATACACACACACACACATACACACTTTCTTTTTATGTGAAAATATATACAGAGAAAATGTGCAATATAAACATATACACACACACCAGTATAAACATGCTCACTACATGTGTACAGTGAGTTTGTGTGTGTGCATACAGGCATACAAACACACAATATACACACTCAGTACATATGTGTAGCGAGTTTGCATGTATGCATATACATGAGTGACAGCTAGTGAGTGGATTTATTAGCCTGAAAGCACCCAGAAAGACTTGCAAAGTAAAAATTATTGGGCATCCAGGAGCCATGTAGCTGAAAAACCTGTGTCCTTATGGGGTGTGTCCACCTGTGTCCACATGCAAAAATCCCATGGTCCTCAACATCTGATTTGGGCACTATCTGGGTTAGGACCAGAGGGCTCAGAGACATGGCCATCCAAAAATCTCACTGAAGACCCACTGGTATTTTGCAATAGTCCTCTACACTGAGGTAACTCAAAGAACCTCTATACCACCCATGGAAAGGCTAGTAATCCGAGCTGCAAATGAGCAATTGAGGTCACTTGGCCAACACAGCTGGAAACAGACACTTAAGGATCTTCCTCAATCTGTAAAACCGGGTGACTTTTCACATGGGGAATGGCCTGGTCTGAAAAAAATAGTGTGTGTAGATCTCAAAATTTATTTATAAAGGTCTGCAAAGACGCTGATGACTTGGCTTCCTATTCCAGAGATCGCTGATTAGATCCGGGTAGTGTTTGTCAAAATGAGGCAACCCCTGAAAGTAGCAACCAGGATGGCCTAAATGAGCTTATCCCTGACAGGGAAGAACATACTCCAAAGCCATCCAATGCAAGCACATGCTGCCATGCATATGGTCTCCCTCTCCCTCAAGACCAAACTCAAGGGGAAAGGGGAGTAAAGAGGTGGAGCTAGGGGCAGTGCAAAAGGTGTGGCTTTATTCTGTTTTTGACACAGCAAATGGTAGAAATCCAATCCAAGAATGCTTTAGCCACATCCTTAGTCAGCCTACTAGAACTCAATTTTCTGAGGCAGTGCAATAACTGCCTCTTATCTAATGATAGCCCATGTCAAACACATACTGTTTCACTTGAGAAATGCACTTGTTTGTCTAAAATGGAGGCAATCTCTTTATCACTCTCACTGTCCATAATGTGCACATGAATAATAATACATAGTATTATTACCTAAACATTAGTCCTACATACACTTATGCAATAAATAAAACCTTGTTTAAGCCTTCTAGACATCCTACTAGTGTAGCCCAGCCACTTAAATACTAACATACCCAAGCCTGTTGTTACTGAGAGTAACCTGTACTGCAAAAGCCTGTACTCCTAAGGTCCCAAAAGCCTGCAACACATCATAGAAATATCAACGATGACTACTGTAAGACAGACAACATAGTTTGGGAAAGGATAAAGTGATAGCTGCCTTTCTGGTGCAAAGATTAAGGATGTCACTAGAGCTCTTGGGTTCCCGTACTGCCCTAGATACAGTTATGACTTTGCAGTTGCACATGTGGAAATAAATTATCTTAGGCATTGCACCCTAGAGGACGATGCAGGGAGACATTGTCAAGTTCTCTGCTCCTGTCTTTGAAAAGGACAAGGCCCTGGTATTAACCAGCACTGTACTGTCACCAAGAAAAATGCCTAAATTCAGAAATAAAATAATTGGCTTCAATAATAAGAAATGAATTGATATTCTTGGACGATCCACTGTGCGTGTCTGCATGGGATGAAATGGTTGACACAACTGCTTTGCCAAGAATGGCCTGCATTCTTCACCCCTTGCCTTTTTGCATATTGGATTAAGCTTTTGCTACCGCCACAGAGCCTTTTTCAGACAAAGTTATCAACATACCAAACGCCAATCTGGATAACATCAAGGTAGTACTGCTGAATGCAAGAAGCCTAAACAACAAAGCTCCTGAACTTGAGGCCTTCCTTAACCTTGGAGACATCAGCATTTGTGTAATTAAAGAAACCTGTTACTGCTGCACTGATAGCACTTGCTGCATTCTAGTGGAGAATGCCCATCATGCATTCAGATCCACCAGAAACTGTGGGAGAGTATCTGTATTTATTCGTAACACCTTCGTCTCTCATCAGACTTTGCATGATATAAATCTGGAACTTTTAAAATCACGGTTAAAACTAATAAAGTTTTCTGTGCTGCTATAAAGTTCGTGTTCTTGCATTACTCTGAGCTCATTTTTAGTCTCTCATCTGCTTGGTGTCCTTGCCAAACTCTTCGAGGGACCTGAATTAATCCTGCACCATCTTTTGCACATAAGAGATTTATGCTACCATTCTGCACTTTATCTATATTAAGAGTGTGCCGTTTTATTTTTGCACTTTAAATCATTTTAAAGTGCCCTAATAATGTAATGTTTGCTGATTACACTTTTGAGAAGCCTTCCAGGTAGTGTTACTGTGTCATTTTGTACTTTATATTTTCTGCTGGTACTTAACTGCTGAATTCCTGAACTTTTGTCCTGGCAATCTGCATTTCAGTGGCAGTAGGAGGTAGCCTGATCTGTCTCCGAGCTGGCAATCACTTTAGTCAACCTTTAGTGCAATCTGATGAGTGGCCAGATGGCCATTTTTGTCTAGTGTGGCATGTTTATGTGCTACTATACAGCTGGCTTGTTTGCACCACACTGAGCTCATTTTCACAGTGCTCCCATATATCTGGCATCCTCATTGTGTTCAGAGAGGGTCCTGAATTAATTGTGTTCCATCCTTAACAGATAAGAGATTTATTTTACTGAGGACGTGGACAAGAGGCATGCAGTCCACACTACTTATCTAGAACTTGCCAAGGCCTATGACACTAATCCCCATGTTGGGACTGAGACACACACAACATTAACCCATGCATCCTTTGGATGAGGCATTAAAAACCGGTGCCATCTGCTTGAGCTGGGAAGCTCAGGTGAATGTACAAAATCTTGTGGCACCTAATGAAAACAGCAAGTGAAGTTCCCTGATGCCCTGGCCAATTTTTACTTAGTAGTACGAATACACCTCAGGTCACCCCTGAAGAGGGGCCACTAGCCTAGTGGGACTTAATCAGTCAAAGGATAAATAACTAAATTAATAAACAGTTCACTGGATTGGTAACACACTGTCTGAAAGAACCCATATAATCAACAGCAGGGTATTTGCTCTAATAAAAATGGTATTTTTCAGATCATACATCCCCAGCTCAATAGAATCACTTCTTTAATTACTACAATTTGTTCTCCCCAACAATTCTGTTGAAACATTCTACAGGGAATTTTTAAAACCTACCAATTCACATTCCCAGTCTCCTTGCTCTTCCCATCACATCTTCAACATTTTCAAGCTACCTAATCATCTTGGGGTATAGAAAATACTTCCGCAAACACCAACTTGCAAAAATACTAAACCACCTGAAATTTGTTGCATACGTGGGAGCACTACAGATTTATTCGCATTGTTCCTTTGTAATTTGCCTTTCTATTCTCTTTTAACAATTTCTGACTTTCGCAGGTTGATTCTTATTTATCAGGCAATACTTTATTCAACCTACTTATTAGCCATTTAACTGCATATTTTGTTCTACAATCATCTAAAAACTCTACCAGAGCTACTTTTTTAGTCAGCACTCCCCTAAATGCCTTTGCCTACACTGTTAGCAATCCTGGACAGGAAGGCAATCTCTAACCTGCATTCCAAGCTCCTGTTTAGCCTCATCCCATTCTGTTTCTTACTCCCAATTCCTTTGATCCTTTGCTAATTTTCTCCAGTACATTTCGGCCACCTCTTTCCTATTTGCTATACCCTTATTTGCATACATCCCTATTAGTTGCATCTCCTTTCCCCAATTCATGCTGGCTTAGTTGTTAGAATACTTTCTTTTACTTTATGAATGTAACAGTCCATGTGATTATCATCCTCCTATTTAACTAGTGTCAAACATACTACTTTCTTTCTCACATCATCCTTTCTCACTTTGATTTCTAACCTTGTTCTCAGTAGCAGGAAAGTACTCCTTCAAATAAGGTAACCCTAAAACACCTTGTTCCAGTGGGAGAATAAACTTTCTACATTAAATGCTTGCCCTCCTTCCCTTTCAAATAAATTCTTTCAATTCGGTCAGCCACAACTTTTCCATTCGATTAAAAATACACTGAACCTACAAATAAGACTAAAGGACTAAAAACATTTTCACTGCTAGTATCTTACTATCCCTAACCATAACAGCTTATTGTTCAACTTTTGTATTTCTTGCTATAATCTCTTCCTGCATAAACTTAGATGGCAGAAGAGAATCCTTTTGAAACTGTACACCTAACTAACCTTATCATATCCTCATAAGTATGTGTATAGCTGAACCAATGCATGCTCGCAGACATAGTTTACAGCTATTGCCTTTTTTTAATGTTCATTAACATCACACGTTGCATAGTGACGTGAGTGCACATTCAATTTTAAAAGAGAAAAAACATTACAATGATTTTCTTTCCTCTGTACACATTAAATACAACATATCTTCAATTTAATATTACATAGATTGCTCAAGTCCTACCTTCCCTGAAATATCACTCCTAATGAACACAAGGAATTGTTCCCACAGATTCCATTTATTCATATGTAGTTTACACCTTCCTTTTTCTAAAGATCCCACCCTCCATTTCTTTTTTTTCTCCTTTACAACATTCAACAATTATGTTACAGTTGGTTTTGCTTTTGATTTCCATTTCCTAATAATTGCCTTTTTTTGGCAGCCAATCACCATTAAACTTAATACGGCTTAACCATGTCTAGGCAATTCAGTTACTATTTCCCAACTCACACGAATCCTTAGTTAAATAATTTGCTCCAATGTCACTTCTGTCAAAGCACGCTGGAATTTCTGAAATCTATCAACCCATTGCATTCTGGAAAAAAAAATGTTCCCAGGTAACTCCCTTTTGCCAGTCACACCTACAGCAACTGCTGTCTATCTGTGGGAAAAAAATCTCTGAAGTCTACTTGGACTATAAAAATACCTAAGCAAACACTTCCATGCAAAATCCTAAATCTTCTAGGTTTTATTGCATATTTTGAAGTATACAAAGAATATCCCCTCACTGTTTCTTTGCATACTATGTCTTTCCATTCTCATCTTCCCAGTGCTTTCTAACATTCTCTGACTGACTCTTATAGTTCATACATTACTTTCCAGACAATCTATTAACGATTGTTTATGTTCTAGATGCAACTATAAAGTCAACCAGAGCTGGTCTTTCAAGTAGCATTATTCATCCCTCTCTCTACGCCTGTACACTCTATCAATCCAAGGTAGGCAAGGCAGATATCCAACCCATAGTTAAACGTATGCTTGTCCTCATCCAACTCTGACTTTTCTCTCCACATAGTCATTTGCTCCCAATACCTACTAATTTTCACCTACAAATTCCAGTTCTCACTTGCCTATATTCTGTGTTGCTACTTAGAGTCATCCCTACTGGTAAAATCTCTTCTACATTTCCATGTTGGCTTATTTCTCAAAATATTTCTGCTACTTTGCACATATAGTATTATGCACTGTTGTTACTGCTCTAAAGTGTCTGCATCAAAATCCTATCCTCTCATTTTGTGACCCCAACCTCCTATTTCTACATCAATTCTTTCCATTTTGATTCATACAGTCTTTTGCTTGTGCTATGTATACAAACCTTAACTATGTAGCTCTAGTATCCCCGCACATCTGGTAATCCGAAAACCACCTTGTTCTGTGGGGAGAAAAAATGATCCCCTTAACTCTTGCCTTCTTTCCCTCACAAATAAATTCCTTTAATTACTTATTAATTATGATTCACAGCTTCTCCTTTGTTTGACAAATGCATGACTGACCTGTATGCAATACTTAAGGGACTAAAAACAGTTTCACTGCTTGTACCTTACTATCGATATCAATTGTCAAGAGAGGTACATAGGGGTATACAGATGGACAGACGCACAAGATCCGTAGGCCATCTCCAAGCCAGTGGCCTGAAGACACTTCTGAATTATTTTTTTTAGTCTCTTCAAATATGTTCCTATCTGCCATAATAAAATCATTTGTAATCCAAACACCTAAATACTACTATTCAAGTCCCCATCAACATGAGAATTGAAGCATTTCAAGTGCAGGAAAGTACAATTGTGCAAGTAAACTTACCAAATTCTTGCCAATATCTTGCCCAACTACAGTTCTAATTGGTATTGGTTAGCAAAAATATACCTGCTATCAAGTAAGGAGAAACATACAGTTTATTTAGTATCTGGTATTTGAAAAGCAGAAACACTGTTTGTTACCCAACTACAGTTTCCACTGTATTAGTTAGCAGAAACATCTGCTATTAGTAAGGAGAAACATACAGGTTTTGTTTATTTGGTATCTGAAAAGCAGAAACAGTGTTTATTGCAAACTCTAACCTACATCTGTGTAAGCAGAAACATACAGTTGTTTGCTTATTTGGTATTTGAAAAGCAGAAACACAGGATTTGTTACACGTTCTAACCACCATCTTACCTAACTATAGTGCTACTCTAACCTATTAGACTTAGTACATTATTAAATCTGTCTATTACCTGCCTAGACAGTTTCCTATTTTTTGTGATTCTTTACTCTTCCTTGGGCATTTATCTATGTACCTACTTATTGTACCATTTCTTGTACCCATTCTGTCTTCTGATAATCCTTCCATCACTCTCGGACTAATATCCTCTACTCTTTTCTCCATTTCTCCTAGAATAAGAAGTTATGTACTCACCATAACGTTCCATGTGAGGAGTTCATCTCGCCTTCATTCTTTACTGATGGGTTCGGAGCAGATCCATCGGCTCTGGTATGGCCGTATGCAAAGCTCGAGGCCAAGCCCCTATCCCATGATGCACTGTGAATTACCTCAGATCTTGTTTGCTGCATGTACTATAACCATATAAATGAGCTATCCTCCTATGGAGAGGAAGAAGCATTGAGCAACCAGGATGAGACCAACCTCTAGGTCAACCATCAACCAGGAAGGAGAAGGAGGGAGGGACGTAAGAATGAAGCCGAGATGAACAACTCACATGGAACGTTATGGTGAGTACATAACTTCTTAATGTGAAGTCGTTAAATCTCGCTGTTCATTTTTTACTGATGGGTAGTGCCCCTAGCACCATCAATCTCAGGTGGCTCACGGGAGTACATTCTTCAGAACCGTAGACCTAAAAGAAGCCCTGTCCCTGGAGGCCGTAACTTTGTAATGCATGATAAAGGTACAAGGTTTAGACCAAGTGGCTGCTGCACAAATGTTCTCAATGGGCAATTTGGCTTGGAACGCAGAGGATATAGAAACTGCTCTGGTTGAGTGAGCTTTAATCTTGTGTTGCAAAGGCATATTAGCAGCTGAGTACACAAAGGTGATACAATCAGATAACCATTTAAACAGAGTTCTTTTAGCCACTGGTCTACCTTTCCTGGCTTCAGAGAATAAAACAAATAGTTGGTCCGACTTCCTGAAATCTTTTGTTCTATCCCAATAGAATCTGAGCTGTCTGTGAGCATCAAGTTTGTGCAGCATATACTCCAACTTACTGGAATGATTAGGGAAGAAAACTGGTAACTCAATGACTCGGTTGATGTTAGTTTCAGGACAAACTTTGGGCAAAAAAGAGGGATTTGCCCCAAGAGACACTCTGTCAGCATGAAAAATCAAATAAGGAGGGCTGATAGATAAAGCCTGAAGTTCTGACACCAAGGGCAGAAGTAATAGCTACTAGAAAAATGTTTTTCCATGACAAATGTTTAAGGTCACAAGATGAAGCTGGTTCAAACGGTGAAAGGATTATGCGAGACAGCATAAAATTTAGATTCCATGGAGAGTAGGGAGTTTTCACCCGTCAATCCTGAGATGAAAGTTAGATATAGCAGCCAACTGGACCCGAACTGTTGCAGCTGCCGCTCCTTTATTAAAAATCATAGTAAAAAATTCTAGTATGGATGTCAAGGGGGCTTGGTAAGGATCAATGTTCTGCTTAAAAGCCCATATGGAAAATCTTTTCCACTTAGTAAGAATCTTCTAGTAGATGGCTTGTGAGAAGACAAAAGAATCTCTTCTGTCTCATTGGAGAAGTTATGAAGCCTGGGTGTGAGAGGAACTGGAGCAGCCAAGCTTCAGTGACTGCAGAGAAGGATGGAGGTCCCCCGATGGAAGAGTCAGAAGGTCTGAAACTGGGTCTAGAATCCAGGGATTCTCCAAGAGATGATGTTGAAGGAATGGGAACCAAATTTGTTGAGGCCAGTGAGGGGCTATAATGAATGACGGTCCTTCCCGGGATTTCTCCCGGAAGATAAATCAGGGCAAAGTAGCATCTGCATTTCGTGTTGATGTGGCTGGCAAAAAGGTCGCAGCAAGGCTGGCCCCATTTGCGGAAAATCCTGTCCGCAATATCTTTCTTGAGGGACCACTCGTGTGGCAACAAGACTGCCCTGCTCAGTTTGTCTGCTATTATGTTGGATCTCCCTGGCATGTGCGTTGTCAAAAAAAGCGCTGGGAGGAAACAGCCCACTTCCAAACTCTGAGGGCTTCTCAGCAAAGGGGGTAAGACTTGGTTCCGCACTGCTTGTTCAACGACCAGACTACTGACATTGTCTGTCTGAATTGCAATTGTTCCTGGGGGAAGAGATTCCCGGAAGTACTGTAATGCCCAAAGTACTGCTTTCATCTCCAGAACATTGATATGCAAATGTGACTCTTGATCTGTCCATGTGCCTTGGGCAGTCTTTCCCTGAAAATGCCCCCCCCCCCCCCCCCAATCAGGCAGCATCCATGGTCGCAGTGGCTACTGGTGGGGGTAAGACAAAAGGGCGTCCTATGGTTACGTGAAGAGACGTCAACCACAACTGGAGATCTTTCTTGCAAGAGCTTGTAATCAAGATCGTATGATCCACTGGAAGTTCCTGGTAAGACCATTGAGTGAACAACAGCCATTGAAGAATCTGCATATGCATTCTTGGTCATGGGTATGGCCAGGATTGCTGCAGCCATCAAACCCAATACTTTTAGAACTTCTGAAGCTGGTGCTCCATCTTTCGATATCAATGTGCTGACATGCCGGTGAAGAAGGAAGATTCTTTCGATTGGTAATCTTAAGAGTGGTGGTTGAAGTGTCTAGCTCTGCCCCGATAAAAACGATATGCTGCGATGGCGACAAAGCAGACTTTTCTGAGTTGACTGTAATGCCTAAATTTTTGCAGAGTGTATTCCCTTGCCTGAATCGGTTGATGCCGGGTGGTGGCGGTAAGGAGCCAGTCGTCTAGGTACGGAAACACCTGGAATCCTAGACACCTCAGGTGAACCTTGACCACTGCCCTGCATTTGGCGAACACTCTGGGGGCTGTAGTGAGATCAAAGGGCAGGGCTCGAAATTGATAATGATTGGCTCCCAGCCAGAAATGCAGGTGATCTCTGGATGGCCTGGCTATTTTTATGTGGTAGTACGCATCCTTAAGATCTATCGAGCATATCCAATTGTCTTTCCCTAAAAAGGGAAGTATAGACTGGGGCGTGAACATCCAGAACTTCTCTTTCTTCACATACTGGTTGAGTCTGCTGAGGTCCAAAATGGGTCTCCAGTCCCCTGTTTTCTTTGGAACCAAAAATAACCTTGAGTAAGTTCCGTATCCTGCTTGGTCTGCTGGGACTGGCTGGATGACTTTTTTCTAGCAACTTGTGGACCTCTATGGTTG
Source organism: Protopterus annectens (assembly GCF_019279795.1). NCBI lineage: Eukaryota > Metazoa > Chordata > Ceratodontiformes > Protopteridae > Protopterus > Protopterus annectens. The sequence continues at coordinate 1,081,843,744 of NC_056739.1, read as the reverse complement.
CTTGTTCTCTGTAACTGAGTGGAACGTCCAGGATTCCCCTTATGGAGGGGGGGGGGTGGCGAATGGTATGAAGTACCCTCGAGAAATGATACTTTGCATCCAGCTGTCTTTTATTTCTTACCAGGCGTCTGGATACAAAGATAAGCGACTGCCTCCAGAGCAGGACAGTCGGGCCTCCTTTCAGGAGTGCTGGTAGGACTGACCAGAGAAGTGATCTCTGTCACCCTGATGTTGCAGACCCCGTCTGTCACGAGGTCGGCATCTTCCACTATTACCCCCTCCTCTGCCCCTAGAGGGGGGTTCACCACATGTGTCCTGAAAGGCTCCTTGGACTTTCCAGAACCACATTTTTCCTCCCCTTTGGCCTTTGGGATAAAGCCGAGTATGGGGGGGGGGCGGACTTCGATGGCAGACAGAGTCTTTCCCTTCTGTTCACACCTGGTCAAAGTTTCCTTCACTTTTGGCCCAAAAAGGGATGAGCCATCAAAAGGGGTGTTTACAAATGAAGACTTAAAGGGCTCCATGAAGGAAAACAAGCGCATCCAGGAATGTCTTCTGAGAGCGATTCCTGTACCCGCTGCCCTACTCATTCCATCAGCTGCATATGAGACGCATGGATGAGTTGACAATAGAATTTAGGGTAGCAACTTTGTCCGAGGCCCCTGCAGCTACAATACCCTGAAGAGTACCTCCCAACACCTTAAGGAGATCTCTTTGCAACCTAGTGAAATGGGTTAAATAGTTCAGTGAACGGAGAGTAAAAGTTGCTGAACTAAACATGCATTTCCCAAGTCTATCCACGATCCTAGACTATTAGGAGGATAAATAGACGAGGAAGTCTCAGACATTTCCTTTTTGGTGGCTGCCACCTTCACCATGGCATCAACAGGGATGCCTTTGCACAAAAACGTTTTATCTGATGGAGCGGATAAAAACTTATTAGGCCTCCTAGGAACAAGCTCCATGGACTCCAGTGACTCCCATGCCCTCCAAGAGACCAACTGCATGAGCTCATCGAAGGGCGGAGACACCCAAGAACTGGAGGATTGAGACCCAAAAGCCTTAAGGAGAACTGACTCATCTTCAGTAGAGCTTTTGGACTGCCAATCACCCCTCTATCTAAGGATCTCAAGTATCTCAGCAAAGGAGATATCCTCAGAGGGGGACTGCGGGGACCATTCTTACTCATCCAAGTTAGTGTCAGATGTTAAAGACTCCTGTGGGGAGTCCCAAGTGTCTCCTCTTGCACAATCTCTTCCTGAAAACCTCCTCAGTAGGAACCTCTGGGGAGGCCTGGGAAGAGCAGGGGGCACCCTGTGGGGCTACCTGAGGCTCTGGGTCTCTACACCTAGCCTGGACAATGGAAGCAGACACAGGCACTTTGGGGGATGAGGAAGCAAGGCCTGAAGTCGAGGATGTCTTAGGGGACAAAGCTCTCTTCATGGCCTCGAAGGCACCACGGCTCCGATGTGAAGGAGTTGACTGACCCAGAGGAACCGCCAACCCCTCCCGCACTGACTCCGTGGGCTCCAAACCAGAGGTAGTAGCTGAGCTCATCAGAGCCGAAACCCCAAGAGGAAGAGATGGCACCGATAAATCGGTCCAACTGTCCTCCCCAGATCCGTCTGGAGAGTGTCGGCTCAGAGTCCCCAGTCGGCACTGAGGACGTCAGAGTGGATGGAGCAGAGGACACTGGAGCAGGTCTCTGCACCAAAGGCTCCACGATCAACAGGTCTGCTTTCTCTAGCTCTGAAGGTCCGGTACGGCTTGGAGAAGGAGTAGTCAAGTCAGGAGTAGTGGTCTTCGGCTCCAAAGCCACTCGGGTCGGAGCTGTCAACAATTTAGCAAGGCCTGGTGCCTGTAAAAGCTTCTGCACCAATTGATCCATATCCAAATCAGACAGGCAGACAGAAGACCTAGAAGAATGCACCGATGGTGCAGACGGAAGCAATGGAGATAGAGGCCTTTCGTATACAGTCTCCAAGGCTGTGGGCCAGCTCCGAAAAGAAAAGACAGTCGGCTCCCAGGTCTGTGGAGCCGATGTCGCATAATCCTCCAACTTTTTAGATTTCTTAGACTGCTTAGAGTCCTTAGAGTCCCCCGAGGATCTCGAGGACTTAGAAGACTTGCTGGTCACATCTTGGTCACTCAAAGCTTCTTGAAAGGGATGCTTTAACAAGCCCCTGTCTACCAATTTCCTTTTCCTCTCTAGTAACACTCTCGAGGAAAAAGAATGGCAAATGGCACAAGACTCCTGTAAGTGGACAGCTCCTAAGCAGTAAACACAAGTTACATGTCCATCAGTAACTGACATTTTTTGACCGCAGTCTGGACACTTTTTAGACCCAGACGTTGGGTGTTTATCTTTGTCATCTGCCATTATGCTACTAAGAAAAAACACACAGCAGATAATCAGTAATACCCTAGGCTCTAACACACACACACACACACACACACACACACACAGGGAGCCTAAGAAAAATGCACACAAATATGTAAGTTACTCAGCAAAAAACCTAGGCTCTAATAGCACACCACGCAAAATGAGCCTAAGAAAAAATGTCACACTGAATATAAGTAAACTACTAGGCTCTGAACTGCACATAGAAAAAATTAGCCTGACAGGAGATGAAAGTTAACTACTAATCACTAAACTTAGGCCAAAATGTAAAAGGCCAACACTAGGAAAAGCTAACTACATAAATATCGCTGCAGATGTACTAAACACAGCAGAAGGGAACTAGGCCGAAAACACACGAGGCCGATATGTAATACTAGTAATCGCACATGGGAAGGGGAGCTTTTAGGATGCTATATAAAGTGAACTACCTATCAAACTATTTAGAAAAATTTAGCAACAATTTTTAGAAATAACTGCTATTAAATATGTTTTGGAAAAAAAAAGTACTGGCCCAAGCTTGCACTGGAACCTCCGATCAGATGTCGCGGCAAACTAGATCCTAGGAAATTCACAGCGCATCATGGGATAGGAGCTTGGCCTCGAGCTACTGGAAAACCTTGAGCTTTGCATACAACTGTACTGGAGCCAAACCCATCAGTAAAGAATGAACAGCGAGATTGAACAACTTCACATCTGTACTATTCACTTTCTGCTCACACACTATTTTTTCTCTTTGCAGTTTGCTCAGACCATCCACAAGCCTTGGGATCACCCCCCCCCCCCCCCCCACACACACACACCTTCGGTTCTGAAGCAAATTTTCAGCAAAAGCTCAAATCAGCCCTGGGAAATCTCAACTTTTAAATACAAGTCTTCCAGTAGAATTAATTATTAGGTGAATGTCACTGAATTGTTTTTAACAATTTTCATTTACTTTGACACCATCACTGTGAGGTGAGCACAGCTGCACTGAGCTCCATTCAGCTTCCAACTTGGAAAGCTTTAATGAAGTCGGTCACTAGGTATGAACATACTCTACTAATTGTTTAAGTTCCTTATTCCCTCTGTATACAAACAGGTGAGCTCCAGAGTCTAAGGTTAAAAATATTCCAAAACAAACCTTTAGTTTAGTCCCAATTCCTTTAGCTCTACTCATCCTTAAAGAGCATACTAGCAACATTTGGTTTCTGTAAGCTGAAAAGCTCTAACAGTATTATTGTCTTACTTACATTTCCTGGCTCCTGATTGTTTTTTTTCTTTTCTTTTTGCAATCCCTCCTGCTGGGGTTACTCTGCCTACTCCGTTCACTCTTCAGGCTCACTCTGCTCTCAAACCCTGCCCAATATCCCACCCGCCCCCAGTGCTTCTACTCTTAAGCACTAGGCTGACACTCCCTCACTCTAGCCATCCAACTTCCTGTTACCCAGTTTCCTCCTCCTAGACCTATGCCATGCTCGTGCTTCACCGTCACTTCTTATTACACTCATTACTATCTCACCTCATTACTTATCACCGTAACACATTCCAGACATCCACTTTTCATCACATCACAAACTCACTTTACCATACTACTCCATGTACATATTTCACTATCAGTCCCACACTTGCCAATATTACTTGCCTCCAATATTTTCCATTTAAATTAATGCCTAGTAAAGATAGTCACTATAATCCTCAGTTATTCAACAATGAGCTTGAAACTACTTACCAACATTGCCTGTAGGCTACTGCTAAGTGGTGACATCCACCCAAACCCTGGACCACTCTCAGATAATACCAACCCATCTAATCACTCTAGTCTCAACACCCCCACACATCCAATCTTAAACAGAAAAAAATCAGACCTATTGCTAATGAATATTAATATTAGAAGTATAGCCAACAAACTGGACATCCTCCATGCCACTATCTACACACTCCCCAGACATAGTCAATCACTGAAAAATGGTTAAAACCAAGTACAAAAGATAATGAAATACTACCCCCAGGTTACTCCATACTATGGGTGGATAGACTCAACAAAAGAGGAGGTGGAGTTGCTGTCCTCTTTAAAGACCTTCTCACTTTAACTTTCCTTGAATGCAAAACCCCACAACTGGACAGTGCAGAAATCATCTATACCACACTAACCAATAATTCAAGAAAAACACAACATAATTGGCTGCTATATCCCACCTGGAAATAATGTTCCAGTTATAGAATGTCTATTGCACTGGGCAAGTAGTACCCTTAGGTACGAGACATTCAAACTGGGGGATTTTAATTTAGACTGGTTTGCATGGGAATACGGATCACTCCATCCATCACAGACTTGCACTGTTTTACACAAACTATTCAAGAACCTACCCGAATAGATAAAGCTAGTAAAAAACAATCCACCTTGGATTGGATATTATTGAATAACGTCTCTCACTCATTCCAGTCAGGTTGCCTTCATGATGTTTGAGTGACCACCTACCTAAGTTTCTTATAAGACAACACATATTCCCCACCAAAACCTATGTTTAAACACCTGAGAAAAAAAACATAACTTTAATCTTGACAACTTCCTAGCTGACCTACAAAAGTGCAACTGAACTCCACTCAAGTACCTTGACCTAGATGATGCCGTGAATCACTTTAATAAATCTATCTTAGATACATTAAATGTACATGCCCCTATTAGAACCATCATAACAAGAGATACTAGGGCCCTTCTGAAAACTAGAGATAAAGCCTGAGAACTATGATGTAAGACAGTTTCTAAACAGTAGTATCAAGAACTTCGAAAGAAGGCAAAAAACAAATAAAACAGGATAAAATAAGTTTCTATCATAACATTCAAAACACATACAGAAAACCCTCAAAAATTCTGGCCGGCTATAAACTCAATCCTTCACCCAGGAAAATGTACTACACCAACGCCAAACACCCATAACAATTCCGATAGCATAACTACCATTTTTAACAAACATTTTATTGAATCTATAATTGCCCTTTCCAAACTAGCCAAGTCTACAACTAGCAATGTCTCATTCTCTTTCTCCTCAGTTCCTACAGCCACTATAAAAAAAACTACTACAGAAATTAAAACATACTACATTTGCTGTAGATAACTTACACAGTGAATACCTCAAAATTGCAGCTGAATCTATAGCTTTCACAGATTCAGTCCTTACAAATAGATCCATTCTTGAAAACAAGGTCCCTCAACTGTGGAAAATTTTCCATGTACCCACTTCATAAAGGGGGACCCTTCCACAGAACTGACAAACTACCGTCCAACTGCTATTCTTTCACCTCTTTCTAAACTACTCAAAAGGTGTAGTCATCTCCAGGTCATGAAATTCTTACTAACAAATAACCTTCTCGCAAACGCTCAGCATGGGTTTCATCCAACACACAGTACCACTACAGCTCTCTTATCCTTCACTAATACCGTAAAATATCACATGAATAACAGCTTTGTATCTGCCATATTTCTAGACCTATCAAAAGCTTTTGATATGGTCTCCCATTCCAAACTAATAGATGTACTAACTTGAACTACCCTTCTCACCATCTGCCACAGCATGGTTTCGTAACTATTTATCTTGCCGTCAACAATCTGTTCTATGGCAGGGTGACCTATCTCCACTCCTTCCTTTATCCATTGGTGTCCCCCAAGAATCTATCTTGGGACCTCTCCTTTTTGTCCTCTTTACTAATAATTTACACACAGCTACTCCACATGGTTCTATAATACAGTATGCAGATGATTCAACACTTACCTGTGCTGCCACTTCTCTATCAACTTTTCATTCTCAAAAACAGGAATCTTTCACTTCTGTTGAAACATGATTAGCCAATGACCATCTAATTCTGAACCCAAACAAAAATTATTACTCTTCCAACCTAACAAGACATCTACCTAATGCCCAACATTTAACATAATAGCCAAAGACAATACTTACATCTCCCCAACAACCCATACAAAGCTTCTTGGAGTGGAAATAGACAATACCCTAAAATTTGACTTGCATGTCTCCCTAACTATAAAAAAAAGTCCATAAGAAACTTGGAAGAATATATAGGCACAAAAGGTTCCCGATGCCAATAGCCAAAATTATATTAGCATAAACTCATATGCTCTCCACTCTACTATATGTCTCTCCAATTTTAACTAATCCAAGGAAAACCGACAATCAAAACTAGAAGCATGTTATAATAAAATTGCCAAGTTTGCATCTGACTGCCCATATAGAACACATAATTGTACAGCTTTAAGGATACTAGACTGGCTTGAGCTTCCCAACATTCTTTACAACCAACTCTCTCTAACTCACAAAACTGTAACACAACCAACTAGAACCCCTGCACTACAAAACCTCATCCTTCCTTACAGTTCCAGCAGACCATTTTGCTCCAACAATAAGAAAGGCCAACAACACTGCAGGGGAATCTTTACTTTCCAATTATAGATCTTGTATATGGAACACCCTTCCTAAATCCATTCTCTCAATCTCATCCACTAACCACTTTAAGCCATCACTTAAAGCTTATCTAAAAAATAAGTGGCTGAGTTCCTGTACTAACCCCTCATGAGTGCTCGGATACATCACAGTATACCCAAAACATATCCAACTTCTTCCTCTGTGTTTAATCCTTTGTTCCTACTGACCTGTCTTAACCTTGTATCTTGAAACAAGTCATACCTATAAATATTGCTAGCTATTTTCAAAGCCTAGGTTTTGTTGTCAAGATGTAACAAATTTGTATGTTATTATGTATACTATATTTTGTTTACTTTATAGATTAATGTAATGTGTGCATGAAAATTTACTGTTACCCATGCAGCTTTTCTCCCCAGACCTCTGCTGAAAAAGGACCTGTGTCCAGTCGGACTTTCCCAGTAAACAAATGTTAAATAAATAAATAAAAAGTAGATGTTTGAATGTTCACTGCTACGGTAGCCTAAGCTATCTAAGATATATTGGTTATTCCTTACTAATGGAATTACACTCTGCCAGCTTTGAAAGCTTCAGGGTAATCGCCCAAACCATTAGTCAGTATGCGTTGAGCTGACAAAGTCAGGTTTAGGTGCCAAGCTTTTCACAGCTTTCATGCTAACTGGAGGAGAGAGACTAAAACCATGAAAATAACGATGCAGAGAAAACTATACTAAATGTCCATGCCCTGACATAAAAATAAAATACAAAAATAAGGAGGCTAGAGGGAGGACTGCAACTAGTACAACAGTGATCATTCAAACATCTACTGCTATAGTAAGTTTACTTAAACAACTGTAGCAGCTCGTCATACAGATCACTGCTGCAGTAGCCCAAGTTATATGGTTAGATTACCATAGCTTAGCATGACTGGGAGGAGGAAGGATGAGGGGTCCAGGAGACCCTGGAGAATGGTCCTAGCAAGGCGTGACCTACACCTGGAGAAGGAATCTAGTTTACAGTACTTTGTTAAAATATGCACAGAGGATCAAGTTGCTGCTCCTAGAATATTTTCAGAATCCAACCCTTTCCAAAAAGCCACAGATGAAACCAAGGCAGTGGTAGAATTAGCCTTGACACTAGTTTGCTGTGCTGGGTGTAACAAAATGCAATTGCGAGGGACAACCATTTGGAGATGGTCTGTTTTGACATGAGAAATGAAAAACTAATATAAAGTTCTGATATATTCTGCTCTGTCAAGATAACAACAGAGGTGCCTGTGGACACATTCAAGGTATGCAGTATCCTTTCTCACTCATTTTACGGTCTGGAAGACAGGGAGAGGGATAGCTTGGCTTAAGGTAAACTCAGGCACAATTTTAGGCAGAAAAGAAGAATTAGTTCTCAAGGAAACCTTATCTATGTGGAAAAGGAGATAAGGCTGACCCAACGTGACAGCTTGCAACTCAGATACTGTATTGCAGAGGTCAGAGCAATTACAATGTTTTCCATATCAAGAACCTGAAGTCAGCCTGATGAGCTGGTTCAGATAGAGCAACAATTAGCTTTTATAACACAAAATTAATATCCCCAGGAGAAGCCACTTGTTTTCTAGGATGCTTTTTATGTACCATTACCCTCATGAGACTGCATTGAAAGAGAGGGATCCATGGGCCGACGTAATTAAATGGCTGACAAATTAACCTTGACTGAGGAGTAAGACAGGCCCAGAGGATAGTATCTCATACAAATGATGCAGAACCAGAAATCACTAGCCCTGAAAAGGTGCTGGTTCTCTTCTTGGTACCCACTAGAAAACCTTTTCCAATTACTAATAAATTATTTTCTAGTAGCAGCTTTTCTTGCATTGAATGCCTGCTGCACATCCATGTCCTCAAGAAAAAATGTGTCTAGGTATTAAATTTCTATCATCCAGACAGTCCGATGTAGCTGTTTGGGGTCACAATGCAAACACACTCCTGGTTTTGAGAGTATATCATATAACCTAAGCAATATTACATAAATTATTCAATTCCTGTTTTTTTTTAAACAAGAAACACCTTCATTAAACCATCACTTACTACAGAGACATACATTTATATAAATGAAAACAAATCACACCAACACAATCTGAGTCACAAGCACTTTACATCACAAACCATACTAACACACTCCTAGTTGCAAACAATATACATCACTTATAATCTGCCCATTATACATCACTTATAATCTACCCATTCTTATAGCTCATTTAAGTCCTGCTGCCTTTTAGGCCTTATTCCTCCCTTGTATGTACTGTTCTAAAAAATTTCCATTTTTTCCTATGCAGTTTGCTCCTACCCTTTCTAAAGATCTCAATTCCAGTTGTTTTATCTGTTACTATATTCACTACTTCCAGAACAGTTGGTTTAGACTTTGATTTCCATTTTCTAGTAATTGCTTTTTTGGCAGCCAATATTATTAGACACAGCAAGCCTTACAATGTCTAGGCAATTCCAATTCTGTATCACAGCTCAGAAAAATCATCTCCATCAGATCAATCTGCCAACCCAGTATCTCCAGCAGTGGATCCTACACGGAATCCTTAAAGTCCGCCAACTCACAGCACTCCCAGAAAATATGTTCCCAATTACCTCTTTCTTCCCTTCACACCTCCAACATTTACTGTCTACTCATGGAAAAATTCTTTGGAGTCAACATGGGGTATAAAAATATCTATGTAGACATTTCCAGGCAAAAATCCTAAATGTTCTAGATTTTACTTCATATTTGGGAGACATACATACATACATCTTCCCATTGTTTCTTGTGCATTGCTTATCCAGTCTCTCTTCCCAATCCTTTCTAACATCCTCTGATGGATTCTTATAGTTATCGTGCAATATTTTATATGCTCTACTAATTATTCCTTTTTTAAAGTCAGCTTCTGTTCTAGATTCTATTAAAAACTCTGCCAGTGCTGGTCTATTTCTTTCTCTTTACCTGTACTCTGATATCAATCCCTGATAGGGAAGGCAATCTCTAACCTGCAGTCTAAATAAATTCTTGGCATCTTCCCATTCTACCATTTTTCCCTCTCTAGTTATTTGCTCCCAAGTACCTTGGTTCTTTTACCAGTTTTCTCCAATAAATTCTGGCCCCCTCTTGCCTATTTGTCTGTATCCCTAATTGCAGTCATCCCTATCAGCAAAATCTCCTTTCCTGTGTCGATTTAGTTCTTAGAATACTTTCTGCTACTTTATGGATATAATATTCTGAATTATTATTATTATTCTCCTTAAAGGCCTGCATCCAAAATTCCAGTCTCTTGTTTCATCATCCCTTTCCACTCTGAATTATAGTTTTCTGTTTGTGCTATGTATAGCAGTTAAAAAAAATCATTTGGTACTAAGGAAGGAGCCAGTCAATGTAATAAAGCCATACAGAATTTTAATACACGTTAACATGTATTAAAGTTCAGTGTGGCTTTATTATATTGACTGGCTCCTTCCTTAATGCCTAACAATTTGTTTAAATGGTTACTTGTTTTATTTTAGGCACCATTTCTTCTGGTTCTATGTATAGGAGTCTTAACTGTGCAGCTCTAAAATACCCCTTCAGATTGGTTAATTCCAGTCCACCCTGTTCTACTGGAAGAATCAGGTTATCCCATTTAACTCTTGTCGTCTTCCCCTCCCAGATAAAGACCTTCAGCTCTAATTCCTACCCACTTCTCCTCTGGTTGATAAAAATATGCCTGACCTGTGTATAAGGCTAAAGGGACTGAACATTTTAACGGCTTGTACTATCCATATACATATAACAAAGCTTCCATTTTCTCAGTTTTTTAATTATCTTTTTAGTCTCTTCCGACATATCCTTAGCTGCCGCACGAGAATCATTTTTAATCCATGCTCCTAAATATTTCATGTTATCATACCAATATAAATATGGGTGTCCCTGAACCAGTTAATGTATGGGTACATTATTTACTGCTATTGCCTTTATTTTAGCTTCATGAATTTTGTATCCCGAAAAAAATCTGAAACTCTCTCAAAATATTCCACAGCACTGTAATGTCTTTTTCTGGTTTTGTCAGGTACAAAATATCATCTGCACATAAAGTCAGCTTTTCTGGCTACCATACCAATTACATCATTGAATTTCTGAGTCCCTTATTTTTTCCCCAATGGTTCTCAATATAATGCAAATAAAGTGGAAAAAGGACACCCCTGCCTGGTTCCTCTGCTCAAACAGAAATTATCAGACAGGACCCCACCCACTTTTCATCACTGAACCTTCATATAGTCTCTCCTGATCAAACTTTAATTTTTTCAGGAAATGCAAATTCTCCCATTGCTCTGCTCATAAAGTCCCAGCTTACTCTGTCAAATGCTTTCTCTGCATCACGACCCATCAACAACAATGGTACTTTCTTTCTGGTCTCACACTATGCCTAATCTGTTTGTCCAGCTTGTTTATTTAAGTTTTCAAAGTTGTAGTTCAACTCTTCCATTTCTTATATTTTTTGTCTCTCATCTTAATCAGATATCTTGTTCTTATGGAAATATATCTGCCTGATGTTGTTATACCTAGATCCTGATAAACATTTTTTATTTTTTGCACTCAATTTCTCTCTCAAAACTTTCCATTGAACACCTCACTCCAGTTAGTTTTACATAGTAACTGTTTTGCTTCCATATGTAATCTGTAGTTAACCTTCTGTGCATTGGCTTAGATTTCGCAGAATTATCTAGCGACAAATTAGCCATTACAACCCCATGATCACTGCACATCAATGGTGGTAAAACTTGACTTGAAATTACAGTAACTTCTTTGGGAACACAAACAATGTCTAGTATGTTCCGTCCCCTGGTAGTTTTTTTTACAATCTAAAGCAATTATTGTTCCTGAATATGTGCTGTGAATAATTTTCTTATTAACGTCGTAGAATCAATATTACTCCAGTCTGCTTAGAGTAAATTCTAAGTCCCCAGCTAATATTATTCTTCCCTCCTGTGTTTCCTGGAAGAAATGTATTAATTCCTCTAGGTCAACTGCACTCGACTCTGGTGGTCTATAAACTCCAACAATTGTTATATGTTCCAGGGGTGTCTTTACTGTCACAGTTTACAGTGTTGGTGTTATCACTAAACATGTAATAATCACAGATCTCATAACTATCTTTAATCCCTATCATAACGCCTCCACCTGATTTTTTATTAGAATGTCTGTTACAGTAAAAACATTTATACCCTGGCAGAACGGTTTTCCAGTCATTGTTCTTTAACCATGTTTCACAAACAATAACATCAATCCTGTGGGAACGTAGCAAATTTTCCAATAAAAAAACTTTATTATTAATGCTCCTACCATTAACAACTATCAGAGATGCATCAAATGTTGCTATCTGTTGGCGGTTAAATTTTCAACATGGCAAAAATCCTGCCTAGTGTTTGTCAAATATTACAAAACATCTGCTGCAAAAATTCTCTTCCCTGATCTAGACAAATGCACACCATTCTGTCTGAATGCATGTGTACCCAAAACAAAGCTTGGATGCTCTACACATTTCCATTTTTTAAAACAGGACATTTCTTCCATGTAGGTATTTACACAGAAAATCTTTTCATTCACAGTGACCTGACTATCCTTTCTGTTGGTGATTTGTGAAAAATACATCCTAACACCAGTACAAGCAATACTCCCTAAGAGGGCTGTCAGTTCCCTACTAACAAGTCAGAGAATCCTTGCTGGTGACATAATTCGTACCAACATGAATAAAAATAGATCCATACTTACTTACATTAAGGCAAAAACTGCGGTGGTGGTGCTGCGGTAGCGTTGCCGCCTCACAGTTAGACGTTGCTCGTTCGATTCTCAGAGCGTCTTCTGTGTGGCGACATGCATGAATGGGCGTTCCTTCGTTGAAGGTTGTGCGTTAGGCCCGGCAAGCCAGCACGTAAAAATCTACTGCCAATCATTAGCGGACCGGAGTTCCGCTGTGGCAACCCCTAACCGGGAAAAGCCGAAAGACACAAACAAAACTTACTTACATTAAGGCGTTCCAAGGCTGGTCTTGCATCTTTTATTTTCGCTCCTGGCAAGCATAACACTATTCGATGTTCATTATCATCTCTGCAAATATAGGTATCGGTTCCTCTAACAATGGAATCTCCAATTACAAGAATTACCTTTGCTGGCCAGCTGTGAGGAATCTTCAGATTTTAATACAGTAATATCTGTTCTATCAATTGTTATGAAGGATAGATCTTCATCACTATTAGTCTTATTAACCCTGTTTTCATTGTGTATTAAACTAACATCCATCTGGTGTTGCAAATCTACAGCTTGAGTCATGTAGTCAACATGTCTTTCTCCTCTTTCTTTTTACAGTAGTGTTCTTCAATTCTTTCACGTTCAATTTTGATTCCTTCCTTTTCACCTGCCCCTTGTCTCTTTTTTTCTACCTTCTCCATTGGAAAGATGATGCCTTCCTCTGTAGACTGAAGTTTTTTTGATAGAAAAATGTAATAATTTCCTGTAACCTGTGTGTTACACAAAGAACTGTCCTTTTTATTAAGTATTCTCTTTCTTTTACATTCATTAGTTTCTTTTGCTTCCTTATTTGTTGCGAACTTCTTCCGTTCTTTTTTGCATCCTTCTAAACAAACTGGAGACTCAGATTGCTGAATGCTTGCTTCCAGAATTCCAGAGTTGTTAGTGGCATTGTCTTGTTTCATAAGGGTTGAATGATCTTTGCAGAAAATAAGATGGATCATTTCCTAAATGTGTTCTACTTGTTCTATGTCTAACATTTAGTTCATCAGTCCAGTCATTAATATATGAAACAGTTCTCCAAGCCAAGCCAATTGCACAAGTGCAATCAAGTCTAGATTTACTTCTAACAATGGTAAGCAAATCATCCAACTTTTGACACAAGGAACACAAATCACCAATGTTATCAGCTGTTGCCTTTAAATATGCATAGCATAGATATTTGTGCATTAGCAAATCGTTAATTGCATACTCATTTAAGGAATCCATATTCAGCTTCAAATGAATGTAATATTACAAAAGAAAAGATCAAAATCAGTAACCAGTGAATTCAGAGAGAACTTAACTTCTATGACAAAAAAAATCACACCAGCAATATACGACTAAATAAAGTACAGTAAGTTGTTCGCGCCATACAAGTCCTACAAGCCATACAAAAGTTGTAATCCCTTCATGATTGCTCACAGTAGCAATTCTTTTGACAAACATAAATAAATCACAAACCAAGATGGCGCAGCCCGTGCTTCTACTCAGGGCTGACTGGTTTTGTCTCATCTTTTATAGTTCTCCCAGCTGTGAAAACCCCCAAATGTTTTCAGAGAGCATTAACTACCTTGGGAAAACCCCTGAATGCTTTCAGAGAACATCATCTACTTTGGGAAAACTCCAAATGCTTTCAGAGATCATCATCTCTTAGCAACTTTCTCTTTTCTCTCCCTTTTTTCTCCCTCAGCCAATCACTCTCCACCAGACTTGTAGCCAGTTTCTCTTTATCAGATTGTCTCCATGGAGGCATGTGAACCAGGCAACTAATTTCTATATCATATTGTTTCCAAGGAATCATGAAGAACAGCTCCAGAACTGTTACTGAGAAAAGCCTCAAAATATTCAATGTTCTTTTTCATTTACTTGCTCTCTCTTAAAACGCATTAGTAAATCAATCTAAGGTCCTTAATTCAGCCATTTCCGCATGCAAAAAGTGAGAAAAGGCACATTGTTCTTCCTTTTATCGTGCTTTTTAACCAGGCTTTTTTAAATACATTGCAGTGCCTATATTTCTTAAAACTGAACAAGGAGAGAGGGGGTGGGAGAAAGAAGAGAAGAAAAAACAGCATCACCTATTTACATTCCCATGACACTTAAACATAACAGAAAAAAATGTTACTTTACAGCATGTAAAGAAAACCACATGCCACAAAATTGGTACTATTAAAAAAATCTTTGCTTACAGTTACTTTCTACCTCCTCTTGCCCTCCCCAAAGCACTTTCCCAAACATTAATGACATGAAGTAGGACATATGCTTTAGAGTCCCCCACAAGTCCAACAAAGTCTGAAAAAGTCCATATTTCCAAATTTTCTTGTTCTGTCATATTTCACAAATATAATTATTGCACTGTAATCCCATACTAAGTTACTGGTGTTAGTACAGTTCATCCTCGAAATCCTGTCTCTGCTTCATTTCCAATGTACTTTCGATTCTTCTCGTCAACTCTTATGCTCCCTTCCTTCTCTCCAATATTTTCCATTGAAACAGTGGAAAGGTCTCACAGGTATAGTCTTTCTGTGGTCTTTATTACCAGAAGAACAAGAAACAGAATCTCCACCTGATTCACAGCTCACTTTTTGATGAACAAACTTCTGTATTTCCTCCTTAGCATGCACTTCAAACAATTTTGCCCCTCCAGGAAAGAATACCTTGAAGATAAATACAGGTACAGCAGTTTGAACCTCACATCTGCATCTCGACATTCCCTGAATAGTGGAATACATTTGCTCCTCTTCTGTCTGGTGTACAATAAGTAATTCTCCAGAAACACGCTGCTGTCTCCACACTTTTAGTACGGTGTACTTCTGCCACAATTTTGTTAGAATCAACTCCTTCTGCTGGTAGGATTGCATCTTTACTATTAAAGGTATAGGTTGCTTTCTTACAACCAGGTTTGGAGCATACACACAATGTGCCCTTTCAACTAAACTCCTGCTGTGGAATACCGTCCAGTTGCTTATTTGTGCTTTCATAAAATTAATGCAGTCTGCTCCTTCCAGCTTCTCTGGTATAGCTGAAAATCTCATGTTTTCCATATCTGCTCTATCCTCTAATTCTATTATTTGAAACATCTCTTCCTGAGCAGTCTGATACTCAGCTATCTTTTTCTTTATTCTGACCTCTGATTTTTTGCAGCTCTATCATCTAATCTGAAAGTCTGTTTAAAGCTTCTTCCATTTCTTCCAGCCTGTTGTTGTTTGTGCTGATATACTCCATCAGTTTTATTTTAATCAGATATGTATGCAGTTGCCTTGTAGCTTCCTGCATGTTACCAGAAATCATGTCTGAAGGTTGCACTGCTTTTTGCTGAACAGCTGCAGAAGTCTCCCCAGTGTTTCTTCCACACTTTTTCTAGCGTTTTTTTTTTTCAGGTCTTCTGTATTTCTTTATTCCTGGCAGCCATACAGTGCACTTGCTAGCCAGTTACTGAAATTTATCTATAAACACAAGTATACTAGCCTTCTCTGCTGAGTTTCTGTTTTCACACTGGGAGAGCTAGATATAACCTGTGACACAATGTGCAGCCATCTTGGAATTCCAGCACACACAGTCTTTGAGGAAGCTTGTAGTAATTACCCATGCCAATTTCTAAAAAAATACAGTTGTGTAAAAACGTTCTGTAACAATAGATGTCCTACTGATCACTGCTGCAGTATGCATAACAGATGGGTTCGGCATCAGCTGATGTCCAGCCAGAGTACCAAGCTTTACCTTTTGAGGATGGACATCTGGTTAACCTCAGCTCATCTATGTAGGGGAATGTAGATGGACAGACGCACAAGATCTTCAGGAAATCTCCAAGCCAGTGATCTGAAAACAACTGACATAGGAGACTGGTCAGCTAGGAGATGGTGTAGTATGAATAGGTTAAGTAAACACTCTCCAGGAGTGTAGTAAACTGATATGATGGGTACGTGTGCGCATGTCTGTGTTTTTTGTGAGCAAGAGTAGAGGAGGATAAGGAGGAAAGGAAGGATAAAGTACAGTTTTGTACCTACCATAAATGTAGATGTTCGAAGATCCATATTGCTGCAGTCCTTACACTTGGGGTAGTCCGCTGTCCTCGGTCGGCCCGAATATCAAAGTATAAGGCTGACGTCGGTCAAGGCGCATTTGACTGACATCAGGACGTCAGGGTACAAATGCGCATGACCGACGTCATATCCTCAGTCTTTTCTTGCCCCAGATGTCAGAAGACCCTAAAAATAAAGGTCAAAACCAAAAGACAGCAAACAAACAACCAACCATCCTAGCACTAAAAATATGTACAATATATACAATATACATCATATTGACAACCCAACCCACACAACTGCCTCTAACTACAGAGGGGAAGGAGGGAGGGATTGGACTGCAGCAATGTGGATCTTGAACATCTACATTTATGGTAGGTACAAAACTGTACTATGTTCTTCATCTCACATTGCTGCAGTCCTTACACTTGGGTAGAATCCCAAAGCAGAGGTAAGGGAGGATGGCCAAACTATAAGGAAGCAGGAGCTGCCAAAATGCCCTGCAAAACAGCAGTGGCAAAACCAGCCCTGGATTTAGAGTAAAGTGGTAGGTGATAATGCCTAGAGAAAGTATGCACTGAACTCCAAGTAGCTGCCTCCAAAATATCCTTAGTTGCCACCCCCCTCAAAAAAGCTGTCGAAGTGGCAGTAGCCCTAGTGGAATGAGGCCTAATCCCAGCTGGAATCTCCTTGCCATGATGGGAATAACAGAAAGCAATGCAAAACCCAACCCACTTAGAAATAGTTTGTTTTGACAGAGGCTTGCCCTGAGAACTCAAAGCAAAAGAAACAAACTGCTGAGACTGCCTGAACCCTTTAGTTCTGTCCAAATAATATCGCAACTGCCTGTGTACATCTAAAGTGTGCAAAATCTTTTCCCCTTTATTTTGGGGATTTGCATAAAAAGTAGGCAAATGAATAGTTTGGTTTAAAGCCACACTAGAAACCACTTTAGGCATAAAAGAAGGATTAGTACGTAAAGATACCCTATCCTTATGGAAAATTAAGAAAGGCTCAACCGCCATAAGGGCCTGCAACTCAGAAACCCTTCTTGCAGAGGTAATAGCCAACAAAAAGCAGTCTTCCATGATAAAAACTTTAATTCAGTAGTAGCTGCAGGCTCAAAAGGTTGTACAGTGAGTTTCTCCAACACAAAATTGAGATCCCAAGCAGGAGTAGGAGCTCTTCGTGGGGTCTTATATTCTTTGCCCTCTAAGAAATTGCTTGAACAAAGGATGAGAAAACAATGGTGGGTCACAATCATAGTGAGCCTAAATTGCTGCAGCATGAACCTTAATAGAAGAGAAGGACAAACCCTTGTCCAGTAACTCAGTAAGATATTGAAGAGCCACACTTAAATTAGGCTCAGAAACATCAAAATCCTTTGCTGCACTCCAAAATAAAAATCTCTTCCATTTATCTGCGTACACTTTCCTTGTACTAGGCCTTCTAGCTTCCAAAATAACATTCAAAACTTGCTGTGGAAGTGGAGGCCCACTATGGTTCAAAACAGAATATGCCAGGCTGTTAGGTGCAGAGAGTGAAGCTTGACATTGAGCAAAGGACTGTCCTCCTGAGACAACAGGTGTGGAATTGAAGGCAAAGGCCATGGAGGCTTCCGTACCAGGCTTCTCAGTAATGGGTACCAATGCTGTCGAGGCCAATCTGAAGCTATCAAAATCATCCTTGGCTTGTCTTGTCTGGCCTTTAGTAGTACCTTTGGGAGGAGAGGCAGAGGCGGAAAGGCATACACATGAAGATTGCTCCAATTGAAAGAAAGAGCATCCACTTTCCAAGCTGTGGGATGAAACCTTTTTGTGCAAAACTTTGGCAGCTGGTGGTTTAGTGGAGAAGCGAACAGATCTATGTCTGGAGTTCCCCATGACACTGTCAATTTCTGAAATACATGAGGATCCAATTTCCACTCGTGGGGATCCATAATTTGTCTGCTCAACACATCTGCTAAGGAGTTCTGTGCTCCCGGCAGAAACCTTGCCTGAAGATTTAGCTGTAAACTGAGAGCAGTCTCCCACAAAATCATTGCTTGCCTGCATAGAGGATAAGAATGTGTTCCGCCTTGCTTGTTGATGTACCACATGACAGTTGTGTTGTCTGTTAGAATCAACACCTGCCCTGGAAGAAGTAAATCCTTGAAAGCTATTAATGCAAACTGGACTGCTAACATCTCTTTCAAGTTGATATGTAGATGTTGTAGTCTGGCAGGCCACTTGTCTTGTATCCACTTTCCATTCAGATGAGCTCCCAAGCTTTGTCTGAGGCATCTGTCGTTAGAATCTGACTCGCCTCTGGCCGGGTCACAGAGAGTCCCTTGTTTAGGTGACATTCCTGAGCCCACCACAAAAATTCCTTTTGAATGCAAGGTATTATTTGAATGACAGTGTCCAAATCCTGGCAGTGCTGTGTCCATACATTTTTGAGATACCATTGTAGCTTCCTCATATGCAGTTTGGCATTGGGAAGCACCAGAATACAAGATGCCATGAACCCCAAGGCTTGAAGGACTGTCCTTGCAGTCAGCCTGGACTGATGAGACAACTGTTGAAAGTAAAGGGAAAGATTCTTTTGTTTGTCCGGGGTCAAAAAGGCCATCTGGGATGCTGTATTCAGTCTCACACCCAGAAAGCACATGTCCTGAGAGGGTACTAGACTGGACTTTATTTCGTTCACAGAATACCCCAGGCATCTTAGCACTGCTATCACATAATC
This sequence comes from Protopterus annectens, assembly GCF_019279795.1. Lineage (NCBI taxonomy): Eukaryota > Metazoa > Chordata > Ceratodontiformes > Protopteridae > Protopterus > Protopterus annectens. The sequence continues at coordinate 1,081,824,392 of NC_056739.1, read as the reverse complement.
CAAATGATGAAGAAGCTCGTCCCTTCCTTGAGCCAGAATCAGGCAATCGTCCAAATAAGGATAGATTTGTACTCCTTTTAACCTGAGGAAAGCTATCACTGGAGCCAGAACTTTCGTGAACACTCTGGGCGCAGTAGAGAAGCCAAAGGGCAATGCAGAGAACTGATAATGAGAAGTCCCAGCTCGAAAACGCAGATACTTCCTGCAACTCAGTCTGATAGGAACATGAAGATAAGCCTCCTTGAGATCCAAAGTTACCATCCAATGATCTTTGCCCAGCAGAGGTAAAAGCTGCTGTAACGTCAACATTTTGAACTTGGGAATGTCCAGATAAGTGTTGAGGATAGATAAGTCCAAAATTGGTCTCCACGTGTTCCCTTTCTTTGGTACTAGGAACAGGCGAGAATAAAATCCTAGGCCCACTTCTGGCATAGGGACCGGCTGTATGGCCCCTATTTGGAGTAACAGAGAAATTTGCTTGTGAGCCTCTATTCTTTGTTGAGGAGGAACGCCTGGCATGCCTTTGAAAGGAGGCAAGGTATGGAAATAAAACCTGTAACCGTGGTGTATGATATCCAATACCCATCTGTCTTGGGTAATTAAACTCCAATTTTCTTTGAAAAGTGCCAACCTTCCTCCCAAAGGTGCTGCCAGACGAGAAGGCTCTGGCCGCTGAAAAGGTAGGTCATTGGGTCTGTTTACGAAAGGACTGACCCCTGCCCTCACCAAGACTGTGCAGGAGAACTCCCTGTTCTAGGCCTGAAAGAGCCCTGAGCTCTGCCCCTACCACGCCTAGATCTACCCCTAGACTGGGAATCATAAGAAGGATACGCCCACCCCTTAGTAGGCCAATTTCTACTAAACTTTGGAGCCTGGTCCTGCAAACAATCTTTAACAGTCTGCATAGACTTAGCCTTGTCTTCCATTTTCTTTAAAACTGCCTCAACAGGAGAACCAAACAACACATCAGATTGTAAAGGAGCATCTAAAATCCTTGTTTTAACATGGTCAGATAAATTCTGATCCCTCAGCCAGGCGTGCCTGAAGAACTGACCCAGTGGCAGCCACCCTAGACGAGGCCTGTACAGCATCAAAACCACATTGCAAAGAATGCTTACCCACCTGTTCAGAAACATGTACTAAATCTTGTAACTCTTTACAATCAATACCTTCCGCCAGAGCATCAACCTTAGACTTCAATTGTGAAAGGAGATAGTTTTGGTATTTCAACATGTGAAACTGGCAATTCAAAGCCCTCATAGCTAGAGTGGAAGAAGTATAAACTTTCTTTCCCCATCTATCCAAGGCCCTGGCCTCTTTATCTGTAGGAACCGGATTCTTGACAACAGAAGCCTTAACACCTTTAGGCCCCTGACTAACAGTTTCTGGGTCTGCCCTAGGACTCTTAAAAAGATACTTATGAGCTTCAGGCACCCTGTAATACCCATCCGGTTTAACAGGAGCAGGAGGCAAAGAATCAGGATTAAGAGAAGCCTCTGTAAAAACATCTTCCACCACATCCAAAACAGGAGGTATAGCCAAAGGCCTATGCTGGGGTAAAAACAAAAATTCCCTAAGCCTTTTCCTGGAATCAGAGAAGTCCTGACCTTCCCACTTAAAATGCTCCCTCATGGAATGAAGAGTTTCTGAAAAAGAAAAATCCTCAGGAGGAGAAGCAGAAGGAGTAGAATCATCCACATCAGAACCAGAATAAGGGGAATACTCCTGCAAGTCTTCAGCCGAAGACTCTGAAACGTCCGAAGCCTGCTCAAAACTCCCTAGCTCAGGCTCCACCCTAGGTCTCTTATCAGGAGGGGGCAAAGAACCCCTAATCAAAGTAATCAAATCTTCTGCCATTTTAAGCATATGCTTCTTGGGCACAGTTCCTGAAGAACTAGGGGTGACACCAACTGAAGCTAAACCTGGCCTGCCTCTGGGAGAAGCCTTGGAAACAGAAGGAGAGGGCCTAACCACCCTAGGAAGGGAGGGGAGTATAGTAACCTGAGAAGCCCCATCAGCCTGACCTGCCTCCGGAGAGGCCACATCCTGCAATAACAAAGTCTCTCCCTGGGATCCCAAAGAAACCTCCGGTGGAACCACCGGCTCCACCGACACCTCTAAAGAACCGGCGTCCGGTACGGACGGTTCTTCTAGCCTAGGCTTAACTGCCTTGTCCTTGCGCTTCTTCGAAGAAGCGGGCGTCGGAGCATCCGACGGCATTTTATAATTGCACCGCTTCCCGAAGACTAACCTGGCACAATCTAACCTTCTCTTTATAGTGCGCTTATTGAATCTAGCACAAGAGCGACACCCAACAACGTCGTGCTCAGGCCCTAAACAAGGAATACACAAAGTATGATAGTCTCTATGCGGTATCTGTTTCCCACAAGAAATACAATTATTCACTTTTTCTGACATCCGGTAAACCACTGAGGCAAGAAAAACTAAAATATTCCCAACGGGTACTTAGCCAACTTTGACTCGGTCTGAAACTCCGAAATCGAAAAATTTCAGAACGCCAACCGGCACTTGCAATGCGGCTTCTGCATCGGACCATGCGGCAAAAAAGACTGGGGATATGACGTCAGTCATGCGCATTTGTACCCTGACGTCCTGATGTCAGTCAAATGCGCCTTGACCGACGTCAGCCTTATACTTTGATATTCGGGCCGACCGAGGACAGCGGACTACCCCAAGTGTAAGGACTGCAGCAATGTGAGATGAAGAACATCTACAACAGTGATCGGTAATACATCTACTGTTATGGTAAGTTCTTACATAACTGTGCTATGTCATGACTGAAATCATCATTGCAGTGACTCCCACAGCTGCAGAGAGAAAAGGGGGGGGGGGGAGTCTAAACAGAGGCCAGATAGAAATGTTCTGGCAAAGGTTGTCCTGGATCTGGTGTAGGCATTCACCTTAGCATTTTGTGAGGATGTGGATAAAGGACCAAGTAGCAGCTTCTAAAATGCATCTGGTATTCATATTTTTGTAAAAGGCACCAGCTGAAACCACTGCTCAAGTGTAATATGCTGTTTGACAGGTGGGCAAACTCTTACCATGGCGTGAATAGGAGGAGGAAATGGCCTTTGAAATCCAGGATGCAATAGTTTGTTTAGAAACTGGTTGTCCAAGCTTGGTGTCGATGAATGAGACAAACAGTTGATCTGTTTAACTGACATGTTTAGTTTTATCCAGGTAAAACATCAACTACCTGTGAATGTCTAGAGTGTGTAGAATTTCTTCTCCCGTATTTTGTAGATCGGTAAAAAAAAGATGGTGGCTTGCATGAGGGCCAATTCAATAACTAGTTTAGGCATGAAGGGAGGATTGACCCCAAGGTTTACCCTAGCTTTATGGAAGATGAGAAAAGGAGAAATGGCCATGAGATTGTGAAGTTCACAAACTCTGGAGCTGAGGTGAGGGCAAGGAGGAGCATGGTCTTCCATTTGCAGAATCTGAGGATGTCAGAAGTTGCTGGCTCAAAAGGAGACAAAGTTAACATCCCATGGTGGAGTAATGGGCTTCCTCTGAGGTTTAAGGTGCAAAACTCTTAGAAAAAATTTGACCTCTGTTCTGGACACGACTCAAGGGTCCAACGATAAGCATGTATTGAAAGCAAGTGGGTTTTAACAGAAAAGGCCTAACAGAATGTAGTAGCTCAGATGTATTCAAGTACTGTTGGAATGTCTGACAAAATGGGTTTCATTTTCTGTTTAAGACACCAAGCAAAGAATCTTTTCCACTTGACCATGCAAGACTTTCTGGTATTGGTTTCCTGGCTTCTTGTAGAAACTGAACTACCTCTTCAGAGAAAGCATGTCTTTTAGGAATTAATTCCTATTATCCAGAGAATGAGACTGTGGGGATCAACGTGGGATGAAGGAGGTGCTCCTTCAGTTAAGTGATGAGCCCTGGGTGTAGGGGTAGTCTCCAGAAATTTCTCTTTAGCAGGTGAAACAGGAAGGGGAACCAATGCCATCTTGGCCAGAAGCAGAAGTTTTGGTCACTCCTTCTGGACCTTGAGCAGGAGTCTTGGAAACAGAGGCAGAGGTAGGTATATACAGAAATATCCCTGACCACTGGAAGGAGATGGTACCTGTCTTTCAGGCTATTGGAGCTGGGTTCCTAGTGCAGAAAAGAGAAACTTGGTGATATCATGGGGAAGAAAAAAGGTCTACCTCTGATGTTCCCCACCCAAGGATGAGAGCTTTGAGCAGTTTCGTGTTCAAGGACCATTCATAAGGGTCCACCATGTCTTGACTTAGAGTCTGCCACCACATTCTAATGAGATGCAATATACATTGCAGTGAGTGTAAGATTCAGTGGGGAAGCAAAATGTCAGGCCTCCTGTGCCAGCCTGCACAGGGGGTAGGATCTTGTGCTTCCCTGCTTATGTACCACATCACAGTGGTGTTTGTCTGTGTACACCAGTAGAGTGCCTGGATTCCAGAGATGTGAGAAGGTATGCAGGTTCTGTAGAAATGCCCTCGTTTCTTTTAGGCTGCTGCTCTTTTACTAGGTGGGAAAGCCACTCTCCCTGAACTTTGTGGACTCCTATCCAAACCCCCTTGCCCTGGCTGAGACATTTGTACACAGGACTTGGCTGTTTGGGGCTGGAGAGAACAGAAGGCCTGTATTGACAGTGATCTGATTGCTCCACAAACAATGTCCCTTCTTGAGGGAGGGAGGGCAGAAGTGGGGTGAGGACACAGAGGTATGAGTGCTGGGACCACACCGATTTCAGATATCACTGTATTTTTGTCATGTGTAGTCTGGCAAGGGGGAACAAGGGAATTGTGACAGTCATAAACCCCAGAGCCCTGAGAATCTCTCTCGCCATGCAGTGAGTCTCGGTGGAGTGTGTTCTGAAATAATTGGGTCAGGCAGTGACTTTTTCCTGATGGAGAATGGCATGCAAGGTCAAGGTGGCCAGTCTGCAGCCCAGAAAGGTCAAGTGCAGAGTAGGATTGAGCTGAGATGTTTTTGAAATTTATGGTAAATCACGAGAGAATTAGGAGCTGTACTGTGTTACAAAGATGATTGAAGAGGATTGTCCTTGGACAGTGTCTTGGTTCGGAGGTCGTCCAGGTAAGGAAGATTTGTATGCTCTGAGTATGGCACAAGGCCACCACAGAAGTAAAATACTTTATGAAAAACCCTTGAACTGTAGACAGACAAAAGGGAAAAGCCTTAAACTGAAAAAGTGATGGTCCATTTAAGATCATCAGAAATTTTCTGCAGGAAGGGTGAATGGGAATCCTTTAGGTCTAGGAATACCAGGAAAACCTGAGGAAGAAGGAAAGGAAGAAGTTTCTGCAAAGAAAGTTTTTGAAAGTGGGAACATTTAGTATGCTGTTTAGTTGAGAGGTCCAGAATGGTTCTCCATTGGCCCTCCTTCCTTGGAATAAGAAAAATTCTTGAATAGAAACCTTTTCCTAAGGAGGTTAAGGGGACCTCCTCTATGGTTTCTTGGGCTAGCAAGTCTTGGATGATCGGGTCCAGGGGATGAATCTGGTTGGGAGGAGGAAGCGGTATTCCCACAGACAGGGAATGCTTTCCCAAGTCGCAGCGTAGTCCTCTTTGACAATGTTCAGGAAGTAGATTTTGCTGGATAATTTATATGGTACCTAGGAACTGTGGAAAGAAGAATCTGATGGCAGTCTTTAATTGTTTTGCCTTGTTCCTGTAATGCTTTGAAAAGACTGGCATCTTGTGAGCCAAATAAATTATTACTCAGAGGAGAGTCTAGGAATTTAGACTTGAGGTCTTCGTGAACAAGCATCCACAGCATCATAGTTGCATTTAAATTGTGTTTGGCTATTTGGAAAGTCTGGGTCACTAGGGTCTGCATATGCTGTTCAGATTCTGGTGTCTGAGGCTCTGTGATTGCCTTACTCAAAGACTGAAGCACATACAGTAAATATTGTAATTTAAGTTTGGCTGTTAATGGCTCTGAAAGCCAGTGTGGAAGACGTGTGCACTTTTTTTGACCCCACCTATCTGATGCTCAACTGTCCTTATCAGTAGGAAGGATTAATGCCTGGGAAGCAGCTTGAAAGGCCTGTCAGGGGGCAAGGAAACTGCAGCAAGATCAGCCACATGATTTTATATAGGTACTTAAGTTTATCAAGAACTCTGTAGAATCTGTTTGTGCTTTTGAGGGCTGGAGGCCAAGAATCAGATGTGGAGGAATTATCTTGAAATGCATCCAGGTTAACTTCTAGGACAGGGAAAACTGGAGATGGTGCAGTAGTGCCTCTCAAAGAGTATAGCATCTCTTTTGCACTTCACACCTGTTTATGTTGCCATTTGAAGTGCTTTATCATGATTTGAAATATTTCTCTGAAGGAAGCCTCTTTTAAGGGTGAATCAGGAGAGAGGGAGTCATCCTTGCCAGAGGATAGCCATTCTGGAGAATGTAGTTGAGAAGAGTAGACCAAAGGATGGTCTAAAACTGCCTCTGGTTCCACCTTAGAGGAGAAGGAATCTAAGGACAATTTCTGTAGTATAGGCTCAGTCACAAAGAATAGAAGCTTCAAGGACATAATGACTTTAAATAGCCCCTGAGAAAAATAAATCCGTTATTTTTCCCTGGAATTTGAAGGAAGAGTCATATATATTTAAGTTTTTGTTTCTTTTTGGGGCAACGTCTGCCTGTGCCAGCTTAGGAAGTATGGAACCCGAGTGTATCTTGGCAAGTGTTCCTGGAACCTCTTGCCATACTAGGGATCTGAGGGAATCCACCTGGGCCCTGTGAAATAAGGCACAGTGCATCGGAATATTTGGCCACCTGCAAGGCCTCAGGACCCATACAGGCCTCTGGCACGGTTGCAGTGGCAGACTCTTGAGATAAAGTCTGACATACCACAGGTATGACCACCTCAGCAGGTACATCTGATTCTGAGACGGCATAAGATTAATCTTTTCTGGATCTTTTAGGTTTTTCTTTTCTTGGGCAGAAGGATAACATCTGGAGATTACAATATGATAGAGTGGGCTAAGCATTTAAATGCTGTGCCTCTAGGAAGGAATTAAGAGTGGAGAGACTGGACAGGAAAGTTTTTAGAACAAACAACTGGCAAACAGAACATGATTTGTAGCTGTGTTCAGGATCTACACAGAACAGGCACTTAGTGTACAAGTCCTTTTAAGGAATTTAAAAACTCACAAAACCAAGTAAAAATCTCAAAGGCAGTCAACGAATGTGAAATCGGCTTGAATAATAATTGTAGACTGAATCCAAATACTCAAAAGGTGCAAGCACCACTTTAATAACATAAAAACAATAAAAAAAAATGGTTAGCTCTTTTGTTTCACAATGTGTAAAACTTCATCAGACAAACAAAATTTACAAATGTTAATTCCTTTATGCTTTACCATCCATTCTCATTGGTAGCCACACATTAATGTTGAATTTAAAATGAATCGCACATCAGCTAGTCGAGTGCTGAAAGGGAACCACTACACAATGTACTTAACATTTAAAAAGACACAACAGACTGCTAAAACGATAAATGCACTAATGCATAACTAAATTTCTCTTTGAAAACACGCTATGTAGGAAAGAATATGTTTTTTTTACTTTGTCCAAAAGGTTGCTTACAGTTTTATATTTACCTAATCCATGTATTTATGTAAGTGTAACCTATGCATTTTTTATATATATGTGTATCCCCCATTATTATGTATTCACTTGGACTTTTTTCCTTTCCAGTGCTTTTAGCTTCAAAATGGGGGAGATAAGAGCTTCTCTCATTTATACCTGGCCAGCTCTCGACATGTAGACACATCTGCCATTTAAGTTCACTGATTTCTAACATCAGTGCAAGCATGCCCCTCAATGCTGGTAACATGCGTTGCTAGGGCATTATTTGTATTATGTCTTTTAATGGCATACTCATGCTCATATATTCTCTGCGAGAGCTTTCTCTCAAGTCTTTCCAATGTAGAAACACGGACAGGATTTACATCAGGCCAGGTATACTATTGCTTTAGAAGTACAAATATACCTGTTCCTAAGATGGTATGTAATATTCCTAACAGTAAAACTATTCGCCACTTGAATTTTATTACACCATGTATACGATACAGCAGTCCAAGCTTCTGGTTTGTTTTTTTAATACTAGTTTGTATATAAATGTCAAACTTTAAATGCCCATCAATGATAACACCTAGAAGTTTTGTATGGGAGACTATTTCAATAGGAATCTTATTCTGACTATGGAGAAGAAATTTTTAAATCGACAGAGGTGTTTTTAGATGGGGTAAAGACCATGATTTTAGTTTTGGATGCATTGAGAGCAAGGTGATTATTCAGCATGCAAGACTCAGTACAAGAGAAGGCATCTTGCGTTAGTTGCTTGAGTTTGGGGAGAGATTGAGCATAGCAAATTATGGTGGAATTGTCTGCGTATTGGACAAGTTTGGTATTAGGAATGCATTGATGAAAATTATTAATGAAGATGTTAAAAAGTAAGTGACCCAGTATAGAGCCTTGTGGAACTCCTGTGTGAAGGAAGGGATACTATTGTTCCACTTGACAGCTAGTTGTCTATTAAAAAGTTATCTGGAAAACCAGTTAATAGAGGAGGGATAGAGACTGAGAAGAGTTTGGACAAGATATGTTTGTGGGAAACAGTATCGAAGGCCTTTGATAAGTATAGGAGAAGGGTAGATATAATGTTGCCAGAGTCTCTGGCATGGTTGATGATGTCAAGGAAGGAGAGAAGGGCAGTGATATACTATGTGTCCAGGTCTAAATCCATGTTGAGTTGGAGAAAAGTTGATCATCTAGGAGGTAGGGAAGAGTTTCAAGTGTATGCATTTTTCAAGGACTTTTGAGATAGGGGACAGGATGGCTATAGGACGGAAGTTGGACATTTCAGTATTGTGGAATGATGAACACTTTCTTCCACAAGAGGGATACACAGGATTCTTGGACTGAACGGTTGATAAATATGGTGATGGGAAGGGCTAGGACATCTGCAGCTAGCTTGACAAAGTTAGATGGAAAGTTGTCTGGGGCATGACAGCATGGTTTTAGTTTAAGTAGTTTTTTTATGGTATATAGAGAGTTAGGTTATATGGTAAAAGGGGGTGGGATGAGAAGTGTTGATGTCAGTGGGACTAGAGTTGAGGGTGTGGGATGAGGATGTAGTAGAAGTGTTACTGGAGAATTATGTGGTGAACGTGGCTATTGAATCAATAAAGAAAGAGTTGAATTGGGTAGCTAAGATATGATCTGGAGAGTTAGGGTCAGGGCAGGGATTGTCTTTTTTGTCAGGAGAGAGGAATGCAGACATACTGTTTTTCACTTTATTACAAAGGTGCTTATACTCAGTAAGGGTGTTAGGTGTTTTAGATTTACGGTAATGCTTCCAAGATTTATCTCGGAGATGCAGGAGTGTAATAGCTGCTTTAGTTAGCCAACAGGTGGACTTGGTTTTGATTCTTTTAGTTCTGGGGGGAGAGACGCTATCTTGTAGGATACTGAATGCAGTGTTGGAAGTATGTAACAGCGTTGTCGAGAGGAAGAATTTTTACAAGGTTCCAGTTCATATGTTTTAGTGAGTCAGAGCAAGCTAGAGGGTTGAAGTTTTTTAGGGTATGACGTAGTTGTGGTGAAGATGGAGGGAAGATGGTGAGCAACGAGCAAAGCCAAGGTGATGATTGCTGAGGGAGTTGGGTAGGGTGCCATTGCCAAAAATGGAGTTGGGGTGAGAAACTAATATCCAGTCCAGAATACTACTGGAGTTATCTTTATTAAATCTGGTAGGAGAGGTAATTATTTGGGTGTAGTTGTATAGGTTTATATTCTGAAGTGATGTAGGTGGTTGAACAGAAGCCCAGTTTATATTTATGTCACCTAGGAGTATAGTTTCATTGTTCATATTGGATGAGAACCAAGAGAGGATATATTCAAGAATAGGGATGTTATTTCCTGGTGGAATATAAAAGGGCAACTATAAATATGTTTTTATGGTTATTAATTTTTAGAAGGGCCTGGGTTAATTCAGCTGTTGCGAATTGGGGTATAGGCTTGATAAAGGGTGTCACTGTTAGGGAGGAGGAGAAAAGTAGGGCTACTCCACCATCTTTCTGTCATTTCTTATGATCTTGTAGTTGGGAAGGGTAATTTCAGAATCTTATGTGGGGGTTTTAGCCATGTTTCGGAGATAGAATGTCAGGGTGGATAAGTGGATAGCCAGCCATGAAGGGTAGGAAGTTTATTGCATAAACTTTGGGTGTTAATGGTAGCAAAAGGAGAGATTTATGGTGAGAAGGTGAGGAAGAAAAGTTAGGGTTAGAAGCAAGGTTGTCTGAGGGTTCAGGATTAGGATGCATGTCACCAGAGAGGAGGACAGAGATTAGCTGGCATAGAAAGGAGGTAAGGTCTTTAGATTCTTTGGAGTTGGAGTTGAGAGCAGGAGCTGGAACAGTTGGAAAGGCATGGATTGTGAGGGATTGGGACTATTACATATATCAGGAAGAATCTTTCTAGTAAAGAGGAGAGAGTCATTACAGTAATACAGGTGAGGAGATATAAATTGAGAGGCGAGATTCTTTTAAGGCATGTATTGAAGTTGTATGATAGAGAGAGGAGTAAGAAAAGTCAGGTAGTCTGGTAAGATAGTAGGCAGAAGAGAAGGAAAAGTAGACATATTAATGGTAGAGTATGTGTAGATTTGATATGCATAGTAGTTAACTTCTGTTGAGTTCTCTTGGAACTCCAGCCTATGTTCAGATACCTTACCCAAGTGAGAGATTCCTGAAACTCTGAAAAAGTCTATGCGGAGAAAAGCACATCATCTAAATAAGGAAAATGTGGGATACCTTGCAGTCTTCAGTAGGCTATCACAGGAGCTAAATACTTCGATAATATCCTTGCAGGAGTACACAGATCAAAGGCCAATGCAGAAAACTGGTAACATTATCCGGACACAGAAAACCTTACAGAATGTCTACACGCTCCAGGGACTTGAACCTCACCACAGAAATAAATAGGACGTGCTGAAGGGACAGATTCATATCCCAGAGGCTCCCCTCACTCTGGAACAAAATCCCAATCCATGTTAGGCAGAGCTCCTCACTGACCCTCTTCAAGAGAAATCTTGACGGGTGGATGGGAGATCGTAAGTTTACCCATGGGATCTCTTCTGTGTCCCTGCTTGACAGAGGTACATTAATCTAACCTTAAAAGGGCTACCTTCTGTGACCTACTACACAGAGGCACAGTCAACTAATCTAAAAGGGTGGCGAAAGCCAAACACACTCTGGCTAGGCTTATAAATGCCCTAGGGTAGATAGCCTAGTATCAACCTATGAAATCTGTATATACAGGAATGAGACAATATGCATATTTTAAATCTTAGGTCACCAGAAAACCCAAATGGGGAATAAGGGGTAACAAGTTGTGAAGCGATAGCATTCTGTACTTGGGCACCATCATACACAGTTTCAGAAAGGAAATGTCCAGAACTGGTCTCCAAGAATCTTTCTTTGGTACAGAAACATCCTTGACTAAACCCCCTTCCCCTAACTAAGGGGAAAGAACAGCTTCGCTCACCCTCTGAGTGAGCATATGCTGAATGTCACAAGGGAAAAGAAGAGTCTGATCTGGTGGGTTAGGAGGAATTCCCAGAAAGGTGGGAGAGACTCCCAAGTCTGTCTGAAACTATCTGTTGCAAAACAGAGAAAAGGAGGTTCAGACTTTCTGGAAGCTTTAAAAACTTCCTCAGTGGGAGAGGAGTCATTCAGGCTTATTAGACCATCCTTTGTTCAGATTTTGTTCTTGCTTTCCTTTTGGAACCTCCCTGCCATTGCTTTTTAAATGTTTGCTTTCCAGCAGAATCCTGGGACTGTTTATTTTGTCAGAACTTTTTAGAGGAAGTATTACAGGGAGCAGTGAATCCCTTGACAAACTTGGAGAAGGAGAGCTGGAAAATCTGAGATCCCTTGAATCAGCTTTCCTCTATCACCACAATTTTTAAAGACCTCTACAGCATTAGGTCCAACAACTATTTTTTTTATTAAGAGGAGAATTTAAATTTTTCATTTTAGACATCCTCTGGGATATTTTGAGAATGCAACCATATGTCCAGTTCTAGCTGACCTGGAGATGGCATTAGCAGAGTCATAAGCACACTTCAAACAGTGAGTAGTCACTTAAGACACAGAAGACGCCAAGTTACACAAAGATTTCTCCTCGCATGAGGAAACAGATGCCACAATATTCATCATATTCCTTATGAGAGGCCGCTCCAAGGACAGTGTCAGGTGGGGAGTTTGACTGGGGCAATACACCTGTCAAAGAGTAACGCAGGTGTCCTAAGGCGAGCTCAGGGAGGACAGCAACTTCCCATGGAGCAGAATGGCAAAAGCTCGCTTGATCTTGATTTTCAGTATGAATAAAGACTGTGAAAGCGGGGCCTCACGATCCTTCTGGCTTATTGGGTTTTAAGCAGGAGGTGTCAGAAAAGTTACCACAGAGATAACTGGCTTGTGGCAGCCAAGCATTCCTAGCGATGTTGCTTTTTGATCCTTCGATGTCAGCTCTTCCTATCATTGTGAAGCAGAATTCACCAAGCGTTGGATTGTTCACCAACTAATAGGGAATGTGAGCTGGGTTTAGACCGTCGTGGGAAAGGTTAATTTTACCCTACTGATGTGTTGTGACAGTAATCTTGCTCAGTACGAGAGGAACCGCAGGTTCAGACATTTTGTGTATGTGCTTGGCTGAGGAGCCAATGGTGGGAAGTTACCATCTGTGGGATTATGACTGAACGCCTCTAAGTCAGAATCCCGCCTAAACATAATACCGCAGTGCCGCGGATCTAGAGTTGGCCAGGGATAGCCTGCCGCAAGGTCAGCTAGGAGCGCCGCTCGTCACTGGGTCGGAGCACGGACGGAAGGGGGCCGCCTCTCTCCAGCAGTGCACCGCACGTTCGTGGGGAACCGGGTGCTAAACCACTCATAGACCTGATTCTGGGTCAGGGTTTTGTACGTAGCAGAGCAGCAAAAAGCTGCGATCAATTGAAAGTCAGCCCTTGAGCCAAGCATTTGTCGCAGGTAGGGGGAGGGAAGCCCATCCTCGGGCCAGCTGGGCCCGCATGCCACCCACCCCTTCCGGGGTCCAGATCATAGACAGGACTTTGCTCCTCGGTGGCAATCTGGGGGATCGAGGGAGCGGGGTCAGGACATGACCCGGCGTCGAAGCCAACCTCGCAGGAGGTCGTCCCCGGTCACGCCCCTCACTCTGCGCCCCCCCCCCCCTGGCACCTCCATCCAGATAGCCGGAACCCCTGTGGGTGCAGAGTGGGCAGAGGATTGCGTACCTGGGCTTAAGGGTCATCCCCGGAGGGACAACCCGGCGAGAGGGGTGCACGTTCCCCGGGAAAGCAGGAAGGGCCATATGGGGAAGCCGGGTAGGGTGTCCTGTCCTCCTGGCCCCCGGGGGTGCAGAGATATGGCTGACATGGCATCTCACTCCTGGGGCCAGCCAGGGGACTCTGCGAATGGTGCAGGCAGAGGGACTCCCCCGGAAGTCAGGTCCTCAATCCCGTCCTCCCGGCCCCCAGAGGAGAGATACGGCCACCGTAGCGTCTCACACCTAGGGCCGGCCAGGGCTGTCAGAGGACTGTGTGGGCGGTCCAAAGGCCTCCCTGGGAAGCCAGGTCTTTGATCCCATCCTCCTGGCCCTCAGGGGTGCGAAGATACGGCTGCTGTGGTGCCTCACACCCAACGCCATCTGCGGGCAGCGCTTCGGCCTCCGGTCCTCCACCCGGCATGGTGGGGATGAGGCCCTGCGAATGGCAGTGCACAAGGGATGAGGGGCAGAGCGCCAGGAGGCTCAAAGCAGAGCATGTTTGTCGGTGCCTGGTGCGGCAGGGGAGAGAGTTGGACACGAGTGTCGAAATGCGCAGAGATGCCGGGACCCTGGGCCATCTCCCGTGCGAGTTTGAAAGCCATACGCAGAGGGCAAAGGGCAGAACCGGCATCACAGAAGTCCGGATGAAGGACCGTCTGAGGCCTCGCGGCCTAGCAGAGTTCCAAGAGGCCGGGAAGGATCAGAAGGAGGTCCCCCTGAGAGGCTTAGAGAGCATGGTTGACACAGAATGCATGGTTGACACAGAATGATTTGGCAGCCTCCAGGAGATATCTAACCCGGGAAGAAAGTTCTCCCGCCCGTGTAGAAGTGGAAGCCCGGAGGGGTCCCTCCCCATGGAAGTCTGGAAGGTAGAGAGGGGCAGAAATCAGCCAGGCTGGGAGAGCTCCCGCCTGGGTGAGGGGGGGGGGGGTCCGGACTAAAGCCCCCTCCCGGACGAAAGTTCAGAAGGGGGAGAGAGGTGGAAAGCGGAGAGGGAGGGAGCGTCCCCGATCAGGTGAGAGGGTCCGGAACGTCCCCCCCTCCAGGTGGAAGTCCTTAAGAGAGCCGGCGGAAGGCTGCAGGGCCAGGAGAGCTCCTGCTCGGGTGGGAGTGGGCAGATGGAGCCCCCCCACGATGGAAGTCCTCGAGGGAGTGTCCAGCGGGAGTCTATGGGACCCTGAGAGCTCCTGCTGGGCAATGGGAAGGTGTCCGACCTTGCCCAGCACCAGACTGCGTCCCAAAAATATAGCGAAGTCCCCAGAACATCTCTGGACGGAAAAGAGGCAGGGACGTGGAAGTCACTATGGGGGTGGGCCTGCCCCTCGGCGGCCAAGGGGAGTTCCGCAGGGCTGGCCGGGATTGGAGGGAGGTCCCCCTGAGAGGCTCCGAGGGCACGGGGGACACAGCCCGGCCAGGCCGTCTAGAGGAGATCTGGGGAAGACCGGGACCATGGTGCCCTGGACCGGAGGGAGGTCCCCCTGAGAGGCTCTTAGGGCATGGGGATACGGCCCAGTCAGGCAGCCTCCAGGAGATCTGGGGAAGATGGGGACCATGGTGCTCTAGACCGGACAGGGGTGTGGGCTTGGAAGTCCTTATGAGGGCGGGCCTGCCCCTCGGTGGCCAAAGGGAGTTTCGAGGGGCCGGCCGGGACCGGAGGGAGGTCCCCCTGAGGGGCTCCGAGGGCACGGGGACACGGCCCGGCTAGGCAGCTTCCAGGAGATCTGGGCAAGATTGGGACCATGGTGCTCTGGACCGGAAAGGTGCGTGGGCTCGAAAGTCTCGATGAGGGCGTGCCTGCCCCTCGGCAGCCAAGGGGGGTTCTGTGGTGCTGGCTGGGACTGGAGGAATGTCCCCCTGAGAAGCTCCAAGGGAACGGGGACACGGCCTGGCTAGGCAGCCTCCAGGAGATACGTCACCCCAGGGAAAGAGCCCTCCCACCCGGGTGGAATTGGAAGCCCGGAGAGGGTCCCCCCCACGGAAGTCTGGAAGGGAGAAAGGGGCGAACATCGGCCAGACCGGGAGAGCTCCAGCCTGTGTGAGGGGGGTGCGGACCACAGCCCCCTCCATGACGGAAGAGGCGAGAAGCGGCCGGTGAGGGAGCTCTCCTGCCCGGGTGAGATGGTCCGGACCATCCCCCCACTCCAGGTGGAAGTCCTTAAGAGAGCCATCGGCGGAGGGCCGCGGGTGCCAGGAGAGAGGGCAGGTGAAGGCCCCCGACGACAAAAGTCCTCAGGGAAGCGACCGGCGGGAGTCTGGTTGATCCTGCCAGTAGCATATGCTTGTCTCAAAGATGAAGTCATGCAAGTCTCAGTGCACACGGACGCTACCGTGAAACTGCAAATGGCTCATTAAATCAGTTATGGTTCCTTTGATCGCTCCATTACTTGGATAAAGTACAGTTTTGTACCTACCATAAATGTAGATGTTCGAGTGCTAATTCAGCTGCAGTCATAACAGATGGGTTCTCCTGCCATCAGGTGGGTCCTCGGTCGGCCGAATTCCAAAGCCTAGGTCCGGCGTCGGTTGTCGTCGCTTCTTCTCTGACGTCAGTGCGACAGGGGTATAAAGGAACCAGCCGACACCATTTTCTTCAGTTTTTCTTGCCCCAGATGTCAGGTGCCCCCAGAGGGAAGGCAATACAAAAATTTGTGTAATAATGCAGTGCATTATAATCAAAATACAGTAGTTGCAAGCAAATACATCATAAATAAATACCCCAATCAGGTTGTATGAGGATGTGTTAGCCTATAGGCCTGTCCCAAGAGGGGAAGGAGGGAGGGAAACCTGGACTGCAGCTGTATTAGCACTTGAACATCTACATTTATGGAAGGTACAAAACTGTACTATGTTCATCGTGCATACAGCTGCAGTCATAACAGATGGGTGGAATCCCAAAGCTAAGAAAGGGGTGGTAGGCACTAGGTGGAACTAGGAGGAGCCAGGATGCCCTGCAAGACTGCAGTGGCAAAGCCTGCTCTAGTTTTGGAGTATAATGGTAGGTGGTAGTGCTTGGAGAAGGTATGCACAGAACTCCAAGTGGCTGCTTCCAAAATATCTTTGGTAGGAACTCCTCCGAGGAAAGCTGCAGAGGTAGCTGTGGCCCTTGTGGAGTGAGATATGATGCCTGCAGGTACAGTTTTTGCCATGAAAGGAATAGCAAAAGCGTATGCAGTGGGCTATCCATTTTGAGATTGTCTGTTTCGAAATTGGCTTTCTTTGAGCTCCTACAGCATAGGACACAAAGAGCTGTTCTGATTTTCTGAAAGGTTTTGTTCTGTCCAGATAATAACGTAGATGTCTATGGATGTCCAAGGAATGTAGTAATCTCTCTCCTTTGTTTTGAGGATTAGGGTAAAAGGTAGGTAGGTGTATGGCCTGATTCAAAGCTACCCTGGATACAACTTTAGGCATAAAGGACGGGTTGGTTCGTAAGGAAACTCTGTCCTGATGGAAGATGATAAATGGCTGCACAGCCATGAGAGCTTGTAGTTCTGAAACTCTACGAGCTGAGGTAATACCCAGAAGGAAAGCTGTTTTCCAGGACAAATATTGCAAATCTGATGAGGCAGCTGGCTCAAAGGGAGGCAAGGTCAGTTTTTCCAGAATGAAATTGAGATCCCAAGCAGGTATTGGTTGTTTCCTTGGGGGTCTTAGATTCTTAGCCCCTCTGAGGAACTGCCTTAAAAGAGGGTGAGAGAATAAGGGTGGATCAGTGTTGTATTCTGCAGAAATGGCTGAGGCATGGATTTTGATGGAGGAGAATGAAAGTCCACTGCTTAGCAGCACAGCTAAATACTGTAGTATTTGAGGTAAATTCAGTTTTCCAGGATCCTGGCCCTTTTTCTCATTCCAGACAAAACCGTTTCCATTTTGCGGAGTAAGTTTTTCTAGTTGACGGCCTTCTGGCCTCCAAAATGACATCCTGCACTCCTTGGAGAGTAGGGTCTGTTGTGATGCTAAGATATCTTCCATGCGGCTAGATTGAGTGTTTTTAGCTGGCTGTGAAGAGTTTTGAAGCTGTGCTGAGTCAGAAGAAGAGGCATTAGAGGCAGGGTCCATGGTGGGGAATGCGTTAGGCTCCTCAGGAGTGGGTACCAGTGTTGTCTTGGCCAGTCCGGAGCAATGAGAATCATCTTTGGTCTGTCTGCTCTGGTTTTCAATAGAACTTTGGGCAGCAGAGGAAGAGGTAGGAAGGCATAAATTGTCATTGATGTCCAACTGAAAGAGAGAGCGTCCATTCTCCAGGCCTTTGGATGGAAAATCCTTGAGCAGAATTTTGTCAATTGGTGATTTTTGTGGGATGCAAAGAGATCTATGTCTGGCCTTCCCCATTCTTGGATTATTTCTGTAAAAACTTTTGGATGCAATTTCCATTCGTGTGGATCTGTCATATTCCTGCTTAGGTTGTCTGCCAGCATGTTTTCCTTGCCTGGCAAGTACTGTGCTTGTAGTTCGATTTGTAAGTCCATGGCCATGTTCCAAAGTGACATGGCCAGTCTGCATAGGGGGTATGAATGTGTTCCTCCCTGTTTATGTACCACATAACTCTGGTGTTGTCCGTTCTTATCAATAGTTGACCTGTTTGTAGAAGGTCCTTGAAAGCTATAATAGCATTTATTACTGCTAGCACTTCTTTTTGATTGATGTGAAGGTGCTTTTCTTTTTGGGGCCATTTGCCCTGAATGCACCAATCTGTCATGTGCGCCCCCCAGGCGTAGTCCGAGGCGTCTGTTGTGATGACTTGATTTGCTTGAGGCTTGCTGAATGGAAGACCTGTGTTTGTTTGGCATGCTTGAGCCCACCACAGAAATTCCTTTTGCAGACATGGAATTAGTGGTATTATTGTTTCCAAACTGTGGCTGTGTTGAGACCATATGTTTTTCAGGTACCATTGAAGTTTCCTCATATGCAGCTTTGCACATGGGATTAGTAAGATGCAAGATGCCATGAATCCCAGAGCCTGCAGGATTTTCCTTGCAGTCAGCCTGGTGCAATTTGCTAGTGCTCTGAAGTATTGAGTTAGTTGCCCCTGCTTCTCTGGCGTGAGGTAGGCCATCTGGGTGTTTGTGTCCAAGTTGGCACCCAAGAAAATTATCTTCCGAGAGGGTATTAGCCTTGATTTCTTTTCGTTGACTCTGTATCCCAGAGAGTTCAACAACATTATTACATAAGCCAGATGTTTCAGAAGAATGTGCTTGCTGTCCGCTTGGATCAGGCAGTCGTCCAAATAGGGGTATATTTGTATCCCTTGAAGTCTGCAGTAGGCAATTACTGATGCCAGGCATTTCATGAATACTCTGGGCGCAGTAGATAAGCCAAAGGGCAATGCAGAGAATTGATAATGGGTTGAACCTGCAAGAAATCTGAGGTACCTTCTGCAATTTTGTCTGATTGGGACATGCAGGTATGCCTCCTTGAGGTCCAATGTTACCAGCCAAGACTCCTTGCCCAGCATGGGAAGAAGTTGCTGTAGAGTGAGCATCTTGAATTTTGGTACGAGTAGAAATGTGTTTAGGCTGGATAGGTCCAAAATAGGTCTCCAATCTTTTCCCTTCCTTGGTACCAGAAATAGCCTGGAATAAAAACCTTGACCTTGTTCGTGCGCAGGTACCTCTTGAATAGCTTTCATGTCTATGAGATCTGTAATTTGCCTTTGTGCCTCTGCCCTTTGATTGTGTGGCAGGTTTGGCATGCCTCTCATTTTTGGAAGGGTGTGAAAATGGAATCTGTACCCTCTGTTTATAATGTCCAGGATCCATTTGTCTTTTGTGCCAATATGCCAATTTTTTGAAAATAATGCCGGCTTTCCTCCTAAGGGGGCTGCCATTTGAGTCTTGCTTGGCATGCAAAGGGGAAAGTCATTGGGTTTGCTTTCTGAATGATTGCGAGTTATCCTCACCACCTCTTTGTGTAGGAGCTTGCCATTGTCTGCCTCTAAACGATCCTTGGGATTGTCCTCTGCCCCTCGGGCGCCTGTATCTGCCTCTTTGGGGTCTGTCCGTGGCAGGAAAGGACCAATTTTTGGAAGGCCAATTTCTACCGAAACGTGGCGGTTGTACCTGTAGAAAATCTTTCACAGTTTGCATTGATTTAGCCTTTTCCTCCATTTTCTTTAATACCTCCTCAGCATTAGCACCAAATAATACATCCTTTTGAAGAGGGGCATCTAGTAATTTAGCTTTGACATGATCAGGCAAGGTTTGTTCCTTGAGCCAGGCATGTCTACGTATGACTGATTCTGTAACAGCAGCTCTACATGAGGCCTCTAGAGCATCAAAACCACATTGTAAGGTATGCTTACCCACTTGTTCTGCACTATGCATCAAATCCTGCAACTCCTTCAAGTCTGGTTGTTCAGGTTGTGACATTTTACTTTTCAATTGTGATAATAAAAACTGTTGGTATTTTAGCAAATGGAGCTGACAGTTTAAGGCCCTCATGGTTAAGGTAGCCGAGGTATATACCTTTTTTCCCCCACCTTTCTAAGGATCTGGAATCTCTCTAGGAAGGTAATGGATTTTTAGCAGTGGAGGCCTTAACTCCATTGGGGCCCTGTGAGATGGTTTCTGGGTCAGCAGCATGGCTTTTGTATAGAAATTGGTGTGAGTCAGGAACCCTGTAGTACCTGTCAGACTTAACTGGGGCTGGAGGCAGAGAGTCTGGGTTAAGGCAGGCCTCCGAGTAAACATCATCTAGGATGTCCAAGACAAGAGGTATAGCCAGAGGCCTGTGCTGAGGTAGCAAGAGAAATTCCCTAAGCCTTTTCTTGGAATCTGAATAATCTTGGCCTTCCCAGTGGAAGTGTTCCCTTAAGGTATGCAAAGTTTCCCCAAATGAGTAATCCTCTGGGGGGGGATACAGAAGGAATGGACTCCTCCGCATCAGAGTCTTCAAAAGGGGAGTAAGAATGTTCCTGATCATCAGAGTGCTCTGAAATAATGAATAATGGAGCCCTGATCAGAGGAGGGGGATTCTTCCTCCACTCTGGGCCTTTTGTCCGGTGGGGGTTGAGAACCCCTGATAAGAGTAATTAAATCCTCAGCCATTTTAAGCATCTGTTTTTTAGGCATGGGGCCTGGAGATGGGCCCTGTGTAGCTTGTCTCTCAGAGTGCACGGCTGCTTTGGACTTGGTGAAAGCCTTGATGGAGAAAGAAGAGGAAGGTCTGAAGACACCTTGAGTGGAGGTAGACCTGTCCACATTTTGAGGTTTAACGCCAAGAGTAGCTTCGGGTATCTGTAGTCGGGGTGTGGGCCGAGGAGCCTGTGACCTCGGGCACAGGAGACACCGCCAAAGAAGTGTCGTCGGTATTCAGGGGCTGCGTAGGCGCCTCGCTGAGAACCGGACCACATGTAGTCGGCTTTGGCATGGTGTCGGTAGAGGCTGCGGACCTCGTGTGTCAGTCCTTATCTTTGCATTTTTTAGACAAAACTTGAGTCGGAGTATCCGGCGACATAATATAGTTGAATGTTTTTCCAAAATAATGCTGGGCGAACTCCGCCCGACGCTTAATGGTGCGTTTGTTGAATGTAGCACAAAAGTGACAGACCGAAACGTCGTGGTCTGGGCCTAAACAAGGTATACAGAGGGAATGGAAATCCTTATGCGGTATTTGCTTCCCACAAGAAATACAATTATTAACTTTGTCTGACATCGGTCTGAGGCAAGAAAAGTTTCAACGGGTACTTAGCTTTCAAGAAGACTTCGGTTTCAAAATTTTCGTAATTTCAGGAGCTGGCCGACCGGCACTTGCGAACTGCTTCTGCTTCGGGCACTGCGCGGCAAGAAAGACTGAAGAAAATGGCGTCGGCTGGTTCCTTTATACCCCTGTCGCACTGATGTCAGGGAAGAAGCGACGACATCCGACGCCAGACCTAGACTTTGGAATTCGGCCGACCGAGGACCTGCCTGATGGCAGGAGAACCCATCTGTTATGACTGCAGCTGTATGCACGATGAACATCTGTGGTAATTCTAGAGCTAATACGCGCTGACCTCCGGGGATGAGTGCATTTATCAGACCAAAACCAATCCGGGTTTCGGCTCGGCAGCTTTGGTGACTCTCGATAAAACCAGGCCAATCGCGTGCCCTCGTGGCGGTGGTGCTACATTCGAATGTCTGCCCTATCAACTTTCGGTGGTACTATCTGTGCCTACCATGGTGACCACGGGTAATGGGGAATCATGGTTAGATTCCAGAGAGGGAGCCTGTGAAACGGCTACCACATCCAAGGAAGGCAGCAGTTGTGCAAATTACCCACTCCCAACTCGGGGAGGTAGTGATGAAAAATAATACAGAACTCTTTCGAGGCCCTGTAATTGGAATGAGTACACTTTAAATCCTTTAACAAGGATGTATTGAAGAGGAAGTCTGGTGCCAGCAGCCGTGGTAATTCCAGCTCCAATAGCGTATATTAAAAGTTGCTTCTGTTAAAAAGTTCGTAGTTGGATCTTGGGATCGGGCTGTCGGTCCGCCGCAAGGTGAGCTACCACCTGTCCCAGCCCCTGCCTCTCGGCGCTCCCTCGATGGTCTTAACTGAGTGTTACGGGGGTCTGAAGCGTTTACTTTGAAAAAAATGTGTGTGTTCAAAGCAGGCCGGTCCCACCTGAATACTTCAGCTAGGAATAATGGAATAGGGTTCCGGTTCTATTTTGTTGGTTTTCGGAAATGGGGCCATGATTAAGAGGGACGGCTGGGGGCATTCGTATGGTGCCGCTAGAGGTGAAATTCTTGGACCGCTGTAAGACTAACAAAAGCATTGCAAAGAATGTTTTCATTAATCAGGAACGAAAGTCGGAGGTTCGAAGACTATCAGATTCCGTCGTAGTTCTGACCATAAATGATGCCGACTAGCGTTCTGGCGGCATTATTCCCATGAGCCACCAAGGAGCTTCCGGGAAACCAAAGTCTTTGGGTTCTGGGGGGAGTATGGTTGCAAAGCTGAAACTTAAAGGAATTGATGGAAGAGCACAACCAGGAGTGGAGCTTGCAGCTTAATTTGTCTCAACACAGGAAAACTCACCCAGCCAAGACATGGAAAGGACTGACAGACTGATAGCTCTTTCTCGATTCTGTGGGTGGTGGTGCATGGCTGCTCTTATTTGGTGGACTGATTTGTTTGGTTAATTCATGAGACTCTGCCATGCTAACTAATTATGCAGCCCCGTGCGGTCATCTCCAACTTCTTAGAGGGACGAGACTGAGCAATAACAGGTCTGTGATGCCCTTAGATGTCCGGGGCTGCACGTGTGCTACACTGAATGGATCAGCGTGACAACCCTTGGCCGACAGGTCCAGGTAATCCGCTGAACCTCATTCGTGATAGGGATTGGAGATTGCAATTATTCCCCACGAACGAGGAATTCCCAGTAAGTGTGAGTCATAAGCTCGAGTTAAGTCCCTGCCCTTTGCACACACCACACGTCGCTACTACCGATTAGATGGTTTAGTGAGGTCCTCGGATCAGCCCCGGCAGTGCACAGAGAAGACGATCAAACTTGACTATCTAGAGGAAGTAAAAGTCGTAACAAGGTTTCCGTAGGTAAACCTGTGGAAGGATCATTAATGCTGAGGGTCCCAGGACAGCGCCGTCCCCAGGTACCACAGCCAGTACTCGCTCCATCTCCCCGACCCTCCACGTCTCTTTCCAACTCCCGTCTCTTCGCACGCCCCGGTGGAGGCCGGCGGGACCAAGCCTGCAGCTCCCAGGGGGGGAGGGAGCGTGAGAGCAAGGGGTGGTGCCCGCCGCCCCTGCCTCCCGGCTGTGGGAGGGGGTCCGTCTGCGAGGTGGGAAGCATGGGCACTCCTCCGCTGCCACGAGGGGATGGCAGCAGAGGGCACACCCAGCAGTGTGGTCCGTCATGCACCCCGGAGGTGGCCGAGCTTCACCACTGAGAATTCTAAAAAAAAGTGTTGGAGAAGCATATACTTTCCACACATCTATCAAAAAAGCCTTCCCACCCTTGGCAGTAGGTGATGGATTAGTATTAACCAAATCCATAACAGCAGCTGAATTCACTAAAGCAATGGCTGCTGGGTCTGATTTGGGATGAGTGTATAAAAACTTATAAGATTAAGGCACTTTAAATAGGTCATCTGAGTTTTGGGGGCAGCAAACTGTCTGTCAGGGAAATTGCAGGCTGTGACAAATACATCCTCCAGAGCAAAGAGAACAAGATGTTCTAGAATTCCACTTGCAACAAATCATAATACTTCTTGTGGGACTGAGAAACAACAGTATTTTCACACAAACTTATCCTTGCTGGAAACAGTTTCAGGTGAAAGACAGTTATTCAAAAGTAATGGCAGCACTCACCTCAGAATCGAAATCAGAAATCTCTGGAGACGGTACAGTCTGTTCATTCACAATCATTTTAAGGTTTAAACTCTTGAATCTCTATAGAAAATGAAGAATCCCTTTTTATTTTACCAGAAATATCTATACAGGAGGGGTCCAAAACCTGCACTAAAACCTTCAGCTAAGCCCAATAAATTACTCCTGTCCATAGCAAATAAGACAGAAGACGTGTTTAAGTTTGTTTCTTTTTTTACAGGAATGTCTGAAGAAACGGATCCACTTTTGCCAGGAAAAACCTCCTTAAGGATGGGCACAGCTTTCTGGCTGTGCAGGTAGCATTCTATGACAATTTCTCTGGGACCAACATGAGTGGATCTACTCTACCCAGCAAGGGCACTCCAACAGCCAGGAAGGAAGAGTATAAGCCCCAGGACCATGGTGGCTGTAGGAGCTATACCAGTGGGACCTAAAAAAGATACAACAGAGTCACCCATCTGTGGCTATGGTAATTTTAGTAGCTTGCTGTGGTGGCAAAGGCTGTTTAATGATTTTCTTCTTTTTATGGCCAGAAGGAAGAACCAAGGAAAAGGTAGGTTGTTCCACACTTAAGCCAATTCCGATAAAGCCTAGCAACAATAAGTTGTAAAAAAAAAAAAAAAAAAAAAAAAAAAAAAAAAAAAAAAAAAAAAGCAACTTTTCCTCATTAATAACCAAGCACCCCCCCCCCAGCTCCCCCCCAAAGGTAAAATAAAACAACTTTTACCACAGAAAAAATACCATACATTTAATTTTAACAGCTTTTACTACAAAAAAAAAAAAAAAAAGTAATACTCCCGTGGTCATTTAAAACACTTTTTACTAGTTTAATTAAGTTACAAGGAAATAATAAGTTTTTTATCACACAAAAATAAACTAGAAGGTCGTTGCCCCAGCAGGAAACTTCTCTGCCCAGCAACAGAACATTATTAACCAACAGTCGATCCCTGACAGCCCACAGAGGAATGGTCTCTTCAGTGACAGTAAAGTTCTGAGGGGCTTGGCAACCAAACCTGATCTCAGTTCAGCTTGGGCTCATGGGAGGTACTCAGTAGCTTTGGAAGCTAGCTGGCTGTTCTATCCTTAGCAGGATATTACAAACACAGATTAGGCTACTGTAGCAATGATCCATATGAAGAACATCATAATTTACCATTATAGTCTGCTTTATCCTCATTTATTCTATACCCTGATCAAAATTTGAAATGGTTCCAAAATGTTCCACAACACAAATATTTTCAGGATTTATCAGATTCAAAATATAATCTGCAAATTTTTTGAGTACCACACCAGTTACACCCTTGAATTTATGAGTCCCTTATTTTCTTTGCCAGTGGCTTTAAGTATAAGGCAAATAAAGGAGAAAGAAGATACCATTTCCTGGTTCCTCTGTTCCAACACAGCTTGTGAGAGAGGAACCCTCCCACCTTCACTCTTGCCTCTGACCCTTCATATATTTTCCAAATTATCCCTATTATTCTATCAAGGAATGGGAATGGTGCCACTGCCCTATTCACAAAATTCTAGCCAACTCTACTGAATGCCTTCTCTACATCAAGACCCACCGACAGTAACAGGGTCTTCTTACACTATTTCTCTGTGGAGCATCACTGCTCTGTTAATGTCAAATTTTTGCCTTCCTCCATAAAACCACACTGATCCATATGTATTGGTTTTACTATCACCTTAGCCATTCTCTTAGCTAGTATAGACACAACTACTTTATAATCATGGCTCAGAACTGAAATTAGTCTATATGAAGTTGGATTTAAATTGTCTTTGCCCTCAGAGTAGTAAAGGCACAATAGCTTTTTTTCAAAGAAGCAGGTATTGTCCACCTTTTAAAATATTGTTAAACAAAACATTCCAAATCTATCATTTTTCCATCCCAACTTCCAAATTTTCATGGGAATATTGCTGACTGATTATACATCACCATCTTTATCTACTATCCTTTTCCAGCCTAGCTATTAATTGTTTGAGCCTCATCCTCTAACCTTGGCATATTTAAGTCTTTCATAAATGTTACCATTTGCGTCTTTTTTGGATTCCATAATCATAGAATTTCCAACATCTCTAATACTTTTGCTGGGTCTCTTATTTTTCTAATCATAGTCTCCCTTAGCTTGGCAACACTCCTTTTCAATTTTCTGTTGCAAAAGTCATCTTGCTAACAGTATATGCTAATAGTTATGGCTCAATGGTTGTTATAGCAAATACCTGCTTAATAGAGAACTTCCCAAATCCATGCATATTATCCAAATACTCATTTTCCTTTAGCACTCAATTGCTCATCCTCTTATTCCATAAGATTCATCTTCATCTGTAATACTTTCACATTTAATAATTCCTCCCGATACTTCTTACTGCATCTTTCCCATATCTCATTAGCTCTCATTTCTACATCATTTTTAAATTTTATTTTACCCCACTTCTTAGTTATCCCTTCTGAAGAAATCTATAAATTCCCCAGCAACTCATGAATTTTCACTACCCATTCCTTAAAATCATCTCTTTTTAATAGGTAAGAAGGAAAAGTGTCAATGTCTCATTTTACCAGATTACTAGATTTACCTGCATCTTTATCTTCGTCTTTATTAGCACATGGTATGAAACAGTTACTGGATGTGCTTCAAAACAAACTCTCAATTAAATACCCACGCTTTTGGGAAATATAGTTTTTGTCCAATCTGGCCTATTTACACCTTTGAGAATAATATGCAAATTCTGTCTGGGTTTCTGCTACTAAATTTCACACCTTCCATTCCAAACATTTTCATATATTTTGTTAGAAACGTATTTTCTTCTGTTACTTTTTTGCTTCTAGGTCCTCCAGATACATCTTTACTATTGTATATACAGATTCCAGTCCCCACTCATGAATAATATTCCTAGCTGGAAGCTAATGACTTTTTCAATTCTCTTAAGCTCCATTAATAGCAATTTTTGGCAAACATACATGCATGCCTATTGTAATCTTCCTTCCTTGACGATAACCCCTTGCTACCAGAAATCTACCTTTGTCTTTTTCTTCCAAAATCACTACAGGAGCCCCTCTCGCAATCAGTATTTTTATTCCTCTCTTCCTTTGTCCCAGACGCTCTGCTAAACATCCATTCTGGAATCCATTATTTGCCAAGTTCACATGCTCATTTCTAAGCCTGTTTCCTGTAATACTGCTATTTGTGTTAAATAATCATGTGACCTACAGCCATCATCACATGATTAATGTCAAGTTATAAACACATATAAAGCATAGATGCAAATACATATAGAAAACACACATAAAAATATTAAGCAAGAATAAAACCAATAATATTATTCATCTATTAGTCATCTAATAAATATCCGTGTTGAATAATATTATTGGTTTTATTCTTGCTTAATATTTTTATGTGTGTTTTCTATATGTATTTGCATCTATGCTTTATATGTGTTTATAACTTGACATTAATCATGTGATGATGGCTGTAGGTCACATGATTATTTAACACAAGTGCTGTGTATATAAGGGCGTTTTTAAATGTATTGGATGTGAAACATTGAGAAAGGGTTTTTTAACCTGAAAGCTTTGTTGTTGTTCATAAAAGTTTTTTCTAACTCAACTTTTCGTTGTTTGGATTCTCTGGGAATTCGTTTCAGTGCTTTTTGCTGTGATACTGCTATTTGTACCCTACAATTTTTAATATAACTCTCTACTATGTTTCTTGTCCATATCTACAATGCCTTTCACATTCCAAGATTTAAATGATGAGGCAGTCAATTCTGACAAAATATCATTACTTTCACATATTCTACATGACAGTTTTTTGAATATATACTTTCAAATTGCAATCTAAATGCAACAATTAATGTTTGGCACCTGGTGAAAAAGAAGTTATGTCTTACTATAATGTTCCATCTGTATTGTTGATCCTCGTTCAGTCATTACGCCTGGGTTATCGGTTCCGACCTCAGAACTGAGCCGGCCAATCTTCCAAGCTCGCGACAGCCACAAACTCTAGAGCTAAACTCTTACCCACAATTCCCCTCTCCCTGTTACCTCAGACTGAGTTTGCAAGTCAAAGAAAGTAGAGGCTACCTCTGGTCAAATGACCTAACGGAACCGGATGGTGAGAACCACTATAAGCCTCAGGAGGGGGAAGGAGGGAGGGTCATAATGACTGAACGAGGATCAACAATAAAGATGGAACGTTACGGTAAGACATAACTTCTTTATCTGATATTGTTAATCCTTGTTCATTCCTTACGCCTGGGACAGAGTCCCCAGCTACCTTCATTCCTGGGAGGCTCTCATGGAAGGACATTCCTGAGCACCACTGAACCAAAGGACGCTCTTCCTCTGAAGGCCAAATCCAATCTGCAATGGCTGATGAAGGTATGAGGCCTAGCCCAAGTTGCAGCTGCACAAATGTCAGGTAAAGAAGCTCTAGCATGAAAGGCAGAAGTTGCTACCGATCTAGTGGAATGAGCCCTGATGGCTGTAGTCAGAGGTATATCGTGAGTTTTGTGAATAAATGTTACAGTCTTTTAACCATTTAGCCAATGTGCCTTAGAAACAGCACATCCAAGTCTAGGGAATAGCTGATTTAACTTGTGAGAAGCCTTAGTTCTGTCCAGATAAAAACAGATTTGCCTGTGAATGAGTATGTAGACAATACTCTCCTCTGTTAGAATGATTGGGAAAAAAAAAATGGCAATTCAATGGTTTGGTTAATGGACATTTCAGAGATCACTTTTGGCAGAAAGGAAGGATTAGTTCTCAATGACACTCTTATCTCTATGAAAGATCAAGTAAGGCCATTTGATGCATAGAGCTTGAAGTTCAGAGATATGTCTGGCAGAAGTAATGGCGACCAAGAACAAAGTTTTCCAAGAAAGAAACTTGAGGTCGCATGAAGAAGCTGGTTCAAAAGGAGACTTCAAAGCTTGCAGGACTAATGACAGGTCCCATGGCTGCATAGGTTCTTTGAAAGGGAGTTTCAAATGATTTACGCCTTTTAGAAAGGTCTTGCATAATTTGTGGCATAAGGGAAGAATCATGGACTCCACTGTGAAAATTAGATATTGCGGCCAAATGAACTCGAATGGTAGAAGCAGATTGGAATAAACTGGACAGGTAATTCCAGTGCTACTGGCACTGGTGCTGAAAAAGGGTCTATCCGTTTTTCCTTCAGCCAAGTGGTAAACCTTTTCCACTTGCTGAGATAAGTAGTTCTGGTGGAAGACTTATGAGAAGCAATAAGAATGTCACTCACTGGGGAAGAAAGATCAGTCTGCCTGGCAATCACCGGAAGTGGAGGAGCCAAGCTGTGAGCTTCAGGCTGTTCAGGTTGGGGTGAATCAGGTTCTGCGGATGGAAGATCAAGTCCGGAGTTGGATCATGAATCCATGTTTGATCTAGCAGGTGAGGCCATAGGAAGGGGAACCAAATCTGATGTGGCCAAAATGGCTCTATGAGGATTATCTTGCTCTTCAACCGGCAGGCTTTCTTCAGGAACTGGGGAATGAGAGGAGGAGGGGAAATCAGGGCGAAGTAATTGCTGTATTTGTAGTTGGTTGGGGATGCAAGAGGTCGCAGCAAGGGAGACCCCAGTGGTTGAACATCTCCGACACTATAAGATGATTCAGAGACCACTCGTGCGGTTGCAGAATGCACCTGCTCAATCTGTCTCCTATCATGTTGGAACTCCCGCGAATGTGCATTGCTATCAGAAAGCGGTTGGTAGCCATCGCCCATTGCCATATCCACATGGCCTCTTGACAAAGTGGGTAGGATTTGGTTCCGCCTTGTTTGTTGATGTACCAGACTACAGCCATATTGCAATAGTCCCTGATGGAAGGAGGGGATGAAATGCTTGCAACACTAGAAGCACCGCCCTCAGTTCTAGGACATTTATACGCAGATGGGCCTCTAGTTCCGACCACGTGACTTGGAATGTCTTCCCCTGAAAAAGCCCCACCCCATCAGGGATGCGTCCGTGGTCACTGTGGCTTTGGGCTGTAGGGGTGTGAAGGGGCGAGACCATTGTGATGGGCTCTGTGACATCTACCAAATCACATCTTGTTTGCATCGCTGGTTACCCGAACCTGGGATGATAGAGGAAACTGAAAAGGGTAGACTGGGTGAGTAGTAACCATTGTAAAAGCCTCATGTGGAATCTCGCAAGGGGGAGAATGGTGATGGAAGCTGCCATGGAACCCAACAGCTGGAAGACAGAATGTGCTGTGGATCTTTCCCTTGAGAGGATGGGCATGAGTTGTTGTTTTATCTTTAAAATTCTGTGCTCTAGAATAGGTGCCGTGCAGTTCTTTGTATCCAACAGGACCCCAATGAATTCTATGTATTGGGATGGGGATAGGTTGGATTTTTGCCAGTTTATAGTTACACCTAGCCTTTCTGCGGTGTGAAGAGAGTATGCCAAGGCTTCTTCCAATAGATGTCGAGCCAGTCATCTAGGTATGTAAACACCTGGAATCTTTGCAGTCGCAGGTGAGCTGTGACAACTGCCATGCACTTTGTGAACACTCTGGGGGCTGTAGAGAGTCCGAAGGGCAGTACTCAGAACTGGTAATGACTGGCTCCCGCAAGGAAGCGAAAGAATCTTCTCGATGGTCTGTCCACCTTTATGTGGTAGTACGTATCCTGAAGATCTATAGAGCACATCCAATCGCCTGCCTCCAAGAGTGTGAGGCTAGACTGTATTGTGACCATCCAGAATTTCTGTACCTCTACGAATTTGTTTAGCACACTGAGATCCAAAATCGGTCTCCAGTCCCCGATCTTTTTTGGCACCAAAAATAATCTTGAGTAGAATCTGAATCCTATCTGGTCTGGTGGGACTATTTGGATGACTCTTTCTTAGCAGCTTTGAAATCTCTAATGCTGCTTCTTCCCTTTGACTGGGTGGAACGTCTGGTAAGTTTCTTAGGTGGACAAGACAAAGATTGAAGGGAATATGATAACCTCTGGTTATCTCTCGTACGGTGGTAATGGTTAGCCAGGCAGAAGGGTACAAAGAGAAACGACCCCCAACCGCTTCCAGAGGAAAGCAGTTGGGCCGCTCTTCAGGAGCACTGGTAGGACTGACCAGAGAAAGAATCTCTGGAACCCTGGTTATGCGGACCTCCTCTGCCCCGAAAGGGGCATCTTCCATATGAGTTTCCCCTCTGCCTCTAGAGGAAAACTCGGCTCGTGTGTCAAGGAAAGAACCTTGAGACTTTTTGTGCCACATCTTCCCACTCTTCTGGTTTGTGGAGAAAGCCCGTTATTGAGAAGAATAATGGACACCCACGGCAGAAAGGGTCTTACCTTCCTTTTCACATCTAGCCTGTGTGTCTTTTACCTTGGGTCCAAATAACGAAGAGGCTTCAATGGGAGCGTTCAGAAAGGAAGCCTTGAAGGGTTCCGCGAAATCACACAAGCGCATCCAGGCATGCCGTCTCATGACTATGCCTGCACCTGCTACTCTAGCTGCTCCTCCTGATGCGTGAGAAATCAGACGCATGGAGGAGTTAGAGATTGATTCAAGGGTGGCTAACTGTGAGGCAACTTTGTCCCAGCCCTCATCAGACACAGCTCCAGCCAAAGTTTCAGAGATCTCAGAAATCAAGTCTCTTTGTAGCCTGGTAAAATGTGCCATATAATTCAGGGATCTGACTGCAAAGGTCGCTGATGCAAAAGTACGCTTTCCTAATCTGTCCAGTGCCCAGGACACTCTTTTGGGCGGGTGGACAGTCTGGCTTTCTTCCACCAGATCCTTTTTTGTTGTGGCCACCACCACCAAGGCATCTACAGGAAGACCTTTGGACCAGTTAGGATCACTATCTGGAGGGGACAAGATTTTATCTGGTCTGTGGGGAATGGCGTCCATGGTGTCAGGAGCCTTCCATGTACGCTGTACGACGAGCCGGACAAGGTCGTTGGCAGGTGGAGTAACCCAGGAAGTAGGGGGCCGGGCACGAAAAGCCTGCAAGAACACAGACTAGTCAGAGGTCGGGTTAGAGGGCCGCCATTCACCTCTCTGCTTAAGTATTTTGAGGATATCTCCAAAGGATACCTCAGAGGGTGACCGAGGGGACCCTTTCCCCATCATCAAAGTCTGTGTCTTTCATGAGGGACTCCTCTGGGGAGTCCACATGCTTCCTCTTACACAAACTCTTGCAATGAACTTCTTCAGGGGGAGAATCTGGGGAAGATGGCACAAAAGGGGCTTCCTGTGGGAGTGTGTCCTGAGGCCCTTGTGCCCGGTGTCCGCCATGGATAGCTTGTGTAAATTGCGGTCCAGAGGAGGACGGGGGCACTGATAGCACAGGATCACCAACAGACATAAGAGCCTTCTCCTTGAGTTGGAAAGCTGGTCCACCCGAGGAGGTCACATCTCACTCAAGCAAATCAGCCCGCCGACTCAGAGTCCCTGGATAGCTGTGAAAAACAGGAGTACGTAAGCCACAGCTGGCATCCTGAGCAGTGACTGGAGTGACAAGTCTCTCCTGCCACAAAGGCAACTACGGCTCCTTAGTGAGGTCCATGAAAGGAGTCGAAGTGAGGGAAGTCTGTGCTACAGCAAGGGGATTCAAAGGCAATGAAGGAGGAGAAAAAGTAAGGGTCTTTGGAGAAGGGTGTTCACCTCCAAAGGAAGAATAGATCCTGGAGGGTTAGATAATTCTGGCCGAAAGCAACTGATCCACAAGACGCACCACATCATGTTCCGAGAGGCTTCTAGTGGATCTCATGGACATAGCTGAAGGGGAGTCAGGTCTATCCAAGGATGAAGGAAACTCAGTGCCCACAAAGGGGTCCTTGGATGGTGCTAAAATAGGCATCTGCACAGAGAACAATGGAGCCATTAAGGCTTGTACTACTGGTGTCTGCACAGAGGAGATCATCGGTGCCGAAGGTAAGGTCTGCACCAATGAGATCGGTGCCGAAGTGGTAGTTGGCACTATGGTAGGTGCCAAAAGAGTGTGTGGAAAACGAGGTGGTCGGTACCGAGAGGATAGTCGGTGGCGTGTAAATTGCCAGAGTCGAAGCAAGAGAGGGTGTCGGCACAGTCATCGATGCCGAAAAGGTCTGCAATGAAGAAAAAGTCGGTGCCTGTAAAGACGTCTGAACCGAGGGGCCCCTCGATTCCGATGAGGTGTAGGGCACAATACTCGGTGCTGAAGTAACGCATGGTGCTGAAGACTTCAGTGCAGAAGATCTAGGCACCGAAAGCCTCAGGGCCGAGGAAGTCAAATCCGAACTAGAAAGTTTGGCCTTCTTAGGTCTTGGTTCCTGGTGGTCCCCAGCAGGAGTCGAATGAAGAGACTTGGCCTTCTTGTGTTCATCTCTTTCTTAGGGTAACTAGGAGGGGTTGAAGCCTCCAATCCAGAAATCGCCTCTGAAAGGAAGATTTAAGTAGCCCCTTTAAAATCAGTTTATTTTTCCTTTCCAACAAAGTCCTGTTAGAAAAGTTAGCACAAAACCTGCAAGGTGGGTCCACAGTCAAGTGGGGCACACCTAAACAGTAAACGCATAACACGTGTGCATCCAAAATAAGCAATTTCATGCCCTTAAGCCACACATCTTTTAAATCCCAGACCACCTTTTTTCTCTGCCATGATAGGAAGGAGGAAGAAAGGAAAAGGAAGGAAGAAGGTACCAACAATGGTACAAGAAATACTCAAAGGTAAAGCAAGGGAAAATGTCACCAACGATGATAAAGGAGTTACCTCACGGTAAAAAGAAAGAAGGGTTAGAAAAAAACGAAATAGAGTCGCTAGATGCGATAGGGTAAGAGATAATTATTTAACAAGATTTGAACTGAAAAGAACTGTAATACGATTAGGTATTATCAAAGAAAGTTTAACTTAGCTGAAGAGAAGTGGCTTGACACGAGTGAATGGCGATGCGGCAAACAAAATCTGAGGCAACAGGGAGAGGGGAATTGTGGGTAAGAGTTTAGCTCAAGAGTTTGTGGCTGTCACGAGCTTGGAAGATGGCCAGCTCGGTTCCGAGGTCGGAACCGATAACCCAGGCGTAAGGAATGAACAAGGATTAACAATATCAGATCATTGGCTCTAGGTGACTTGTCACAGTTATTGGGATAAACCCGATTCCATGTGGAAAAATGGGAAAAAGGAGTTATGAATGCAACTGCAACTTCTAGTTTCTATTCAGACCCATGTCACATTTTCACAGACTTAGTTTCAATCAAACTCGCAAATAATTTTCAATTTTCATCCCAACCCTTTTTAACTCGCAGAAAAAATGTAACTTTATATAGTTTTCAAAAAGGAAAATTACCCCTCCACATATAGACAGCTGCACTAACAGGCTTCACATTTTAAAATTGAGTTTATATTATGCTGGCAATGCATGTTACAGCTGGTGTTCCATTATGTGCCCACATCATCCTTTCTTGTCCTATCTTAACTTTCTTCCCAGATGTGGAGACAATTTATATATTCTCAATTAACTGAAGTATAGCCTTAAAATGTGTCTCAGCTGTCATTAAACGAATAGATTTTGCATTATGATTCATACTCGGGTGATTGTTACAAGCATGAATATATCTGCTTGCTTGTATTCTCTTCAATGTAACAATTATTTTCACGGAGCTACTCGTCAGTTTAAGTACTAATTTTAGTGATTCTTCATACAAGTACCTTGGTTCAGTGATTTATTGATTACCCGCATTAGCCATTTGCATAAATTTGCTGGCAGATAAGAGGAAAAAAAAAGGAAAAACAGTACATTTCTACTTTAACGTCATTGACATTAACTATTATTGTAAGACTCCTACACCCTACATTTAGTCGACCTATGTATACTGTACATAACAATTTTACAATAGAACATGCAATTGACCAAGTAAAAAGAAATGCATATGACAAATTAGCCTGGCCATTTTCTACACTTTCTCATTAATGGTTATTTACAGTCTATAGGCAGACTAGACAGTTTAAAATAATCCACACACCTCCAGTCTTTTTTTCCTTCTACCCTCAACTTCTTGCAGAAGCACAACTCATTTCCATATTGCATCTTGTACAAATGTCCCTTAACAGATCCCTATTAAAGTCTTTGTGATGCCTCTTCATCACTGCACTTTTCTCTGATTCAAAACCAGTGTACTCCTTGATTTTTCATCAGCTCCTGTGCTTTTTTTTTCCTGTCACTCAATCATTTTCCTTTGGAACACTAGAAAAGTATTTACTGGCAACTTCTGCACATGGGCTGTGCCATTGTCAGAGGAATTAGCTGTAACGTTTATCTTTAACTTCCCAAAGATAGCTGAAACTTTCAAAACGTTCCATGACACCAGAAATGTCAATTTTGGGACTGATCAAGTACAAAACAATATAATCTGTAAAGAAGACTAACATTTCATGGTTACCACACTAGTTACATCCTTGACTTTGTAAATTCCTTATTCTCTTTTATTTTGTTTTTAGTACAAAGCAAACAGATGGGCAAGAGGTTATCTCCACCCGTTTCCTCTGTTCAAACACTGATCGTCAAAGAGGAGTCCTCCCCACCTTAATTCCTGCCTCTGACTCTTCAGATTACCTCCTTAATAACCCTATTGTTCTACCAAGAAACACAAATGATGTCACTGAAATCCCTATCACATGCTTTCTTTGCATCAAGACTCATCAAGAAAAGCAGAGTTACTTAAACTACGCTTCTTTCTACATCACTGTTCTACTATTATCAAAATTTGACTCCCTTACACAAAACTACACATCATCAACTGTGATAACATCGTTGCTATTCTAAGCTAATACAAACACTTAGTAAACATAATATGAAACTGGATCTGAAAGTCTTTGTTATCTTACTGTAATATCACCACTGCTTTCTTCCACACTACTGGCACTCCCCCCCCCCCTTTTTTTAAAATATTGTTCAGCAATGCCATCCAAGACCTTTGTCTCTCTATTCCTTCCTAATTTCCAGATTCCACAGGAATATCATCTGCTCCCCAAACTACTCTGTTAACCAATTACCTATTACTGCTTTTATCCAATATCTACCTACATTAACAAGTGTTATACCTCATCGTCCTCTAACCCTGGAATACCAAAGTCTTCCATAAATACTCTAATCTTTTTTTTTTTCCATTTGTGCCTCTTCTTAGTTCCTCATTCCTTTGTTTTACATAAGTTTTCATACAAATTCTAAATTATCTCTAGTATTTCTATAGGACCTCTATTGTTGCCATTGGTCACAAATTTTTCTGCTACTTAATCATAGTACTAAGCATTTTATGCTGCAGTTCTTATCAAATAGTTCAACAACGACCTTTCTAAGCTTATGTACATTGTCCAAATACTCCCTTATTTTTCACTGAGCACCCCGCAGCTGTCCCATCTTCTTGGTCTGCCCAATATTCCCTTCTATTGCAATACTTAAACCTTTGTGAATCCCTCTAAATAAATTCTGCTACTGCTTTCTCCTCCATCACTCTCTCATTTTCACCCACTTTTAAAGTCCATTTTCATTTTATCCCATTCATTAGATATACCTTCTCCAAATACTCTTGAATTGTAGCTACTATCAATTTATTAAATATCTCTAACAAAAAAGCAGAGAGGTGCCAGTGTCATTTTTCCAACACTACCCTACAGCTTTAAAATTAGTGTTTTATCTGTGCATGGGCTGATATTATTGAAAAGGTTTCAAAGCTTTCAATAAATATGCTTAAGTGAAATATAATTTGTATCCAGTCTAGTCCACTTACTGTATTTTTAGAAATAGTATGAAAATTCTAAGTTTAAGTTACTAAAAAGTACACCTTCCATACCAAATATTTTTGTATACATCTTCAGAAATCTACCCTTAACCATCCAAGTCCCACTGAAATAGCATCACTGGTGCAAATTGGGTTTGGGTTCACCTGTCCTAAGTAATGTTCTCTGCTGAAAGCTGGTTATTTTTTACAAATTTCTTCTAAGCTCTCCTGCAGTACTTTTAGGTGAAATGTAAACACATGGCAGCATAATCAACATCCCTGGCTAATAACTCATCACTACCACAACTCTACCATTATTGTCCTTGTTTACTCTTTCAACACTACTGGTGCCCCCCCCCTCAGGCAGTCGGTATTAATCCCCCTTTTCTCTGTCCCAAATACCCTGCTGAATATCTATCCTGAAATAAGTAATTTGCCAAATTCATATGTTCATTCCTATCCAAATGATCTGCTTTAACATTGCATTTTGCACCCTAAACTTCCTAAAATAGATCAATACTTTTTGCTTTTTATCTGTAATTTTAAGGCCATTTACATTCCATGTTATTAATGAAAGGAGTAGCCATTTGATAAAAAAAGCTTTTGTTCCCACATATGTATGACAGTTCATTTGAAAGCATGTTTCTACCTTGCAATTTACATGCACACACAAATGGCTGGCAGGCTGATCTTGCATGTCATCACTTCTCACCTCTCTCTCTCAAGCTCATGTCACATTTCCCCAGACATTTTGCTTCAATAAAACCATTCAAGGAAACACAAAAAAAACCCCTCTCCATTCCCATTTAATTCACAGTAAACATACCAAACTATATACTCTTTCTGAAAATGAAACATACCCCTCCTAATAAGAATAGCTGCCACAAATCAATGTCAACACCCACAGGTATTACCCATTCTAAAATTAAGGTTTACAATGGTAAACATGTACAGGCTGCATTCCCGCTTGTAGACTATCTCTTCTCACCTTACCTCTATTACCCTTCCAAATGTGAAAAACATGTATGCATTCAGTAAACATTAACTTTTAGCCTTAAGAAAAAGTACACTGGTTAGCCTTAAATAACATAAACCATGCACAGTTATACTTAATACAGTAATATACTAAAGGCTGCTGGCAAGGCAGCTGCTTCTATAACTATTCACCTTCCACAGTTCCAAGCTTAATTTCTTAATGTACTACTTCTTTCATTAATGTGCTGGCCAATATCCATTTAAAAGTTAATTTCAATGTATCTCACAGATTTCACAAAGAACACAAATTTAACCAAAATGCTAGCAATATCCCTTTAAAAGGCAATTACATCACACTTCATAGATTTCAGCCAGAACACAGTGCTCAAGCCTCTTAGGATCAACTGCCATTACCTGAAGGCTGCTTGCCTTCAATCAAAAGCAGATGCCAGTGGAAAACCCTAGCCAGTCAGTTTGTAAATGCAAGAAAGAAATATCATGTTCATGTCTTCCATTATTTTCCCTTGCTTAAAGTCTTTTTGCTTAAAAATAGTCTACACTGTAAACTAAGAGCACTATCCCAAATATCTGCCTCCATAAAAAATATGGTCATCTTTTAATTTTATATATATATATATATATATATATATATATATATATATATATATATATATTAATATGATCAATAAAAATTTCCATTTCTCAGCAGCCAAAGATCACAACATATTCACTTTAACCTTCTCTCCAGGCTTCTTTATATTTTTGCAGTGCAAAACATTACAACAAAGAAATAATATTTTTGTTATTTTAACAACACTATCATATGCAACAGTATCAGATATACCCCACCTCATCCCACATTTAAAATACCTCTGACTGCTTTACCAAATAACATGCAAATTACATCAGGAAACCTTTGCACAAATATTAATGGCAATAAAAACTCTTACTTACAGCCACTTCAGCCTATTAATGACATCAGGGGTTTATGTTTTACAGTTCTCAATTCAGTCATCCAATTCTTCTTACAGAACCACAGTTTGCATATCTAAAGTAGTAGAAATGATGCTTTACAGTTTTCCCAAATTCGCTAAATTCACTTTGTTGCTGGTCGTCTTCATTATCACAGCAATCTACCAACACCACTTACTGGTAAGTTCAAAGTACTACTGATTCTTCTGGTCAGCTCATATGGTTCTTTCTTCCTCTCATGCATTTTCTTTGGAACAACGGAAAAGGTTTCTCTGACAATCTCTCTCGCTTGCTTTCTTACTGACAGAAGATCTTGTTGGCTCACTCTTTGTTGGATATTTTTTTTTTTTTATTTCCTCCACAGTATACTCTGCTTCCAAAAACATTTTTCATCCTCCCAAGAAAAATATTCTGGAACACAGCTTGATATAACTACGTAAATCTCACACCTGCCTTTCGATAACCTTGATTATGGTGATAATTTCCCTTTGTTTTTTTGCACACGGTATGTGCGATCGTCCTGTTGTCCGACCCGTATTACAGAAATACGGAGAACTTCAAAGGATCAAATGCTGAAAATGGTTTGCTGGAAAGACATTTCCAACATTAGATCCATGTGTTTGAATGGCAAAAAAGCATTTGCTCATTTGGCATTCAAACACAAGGTGAATCAGCGTTGTCTTTTTGCAGCCGTACTTTTGGCGTTATATATGGGCACACAGCGGACAATTCAAAGGTAAACCTAATTTTTATTTCAATTTTACCTGGTGTATAACAAATTTCCATAAAGACAGTGGCACCCCCAAGTTCTAATACTTTCCCCTTCTGCCACAATTTTGTAAGGAGCAATTCCTTCTACAATGACTGCATCCTTGCCATTAGAGGTCACTTAAAGTGCCTTCTATTTTTCCATCATTTTGTCATTTGATTTTACATATTCCTCCAATCTTCCACTTGTTTTTAACAATGCTGACTGCATTTTCACTTATTTTTCCCTATACATTACTCCATGACACCTTCTGTACTGAAAGTGAAACTTAAACTTCATTTTCTTTTGCTCAATAGCTGCAAGGTTCTTCCTAACCAAAGATTTTTCTTCATCTGGTTGATTTGCCTTTACCCCCCCCCCCCCAAAAAAAAAGGTTTCTTTGCCAGCATCCAAGCAGTGTAATTAAAAGCCAATAACCAAATTTTACTACAACTGATAAACACTATTAAAAATGTGAAAGTTATGTTTTCAAAATGGGAGACATGCAGCTTTGATGAGGTAGCTACAAACCAGACAAAATGGAGAAACCAATGGACAAGGGAATACACTGAAATTGCTCCTAGCCTACTCTTAGCTTTAGAAACTCATATTGCTTGTGGACTGGAATGTGCACATAAGCAGCCCTGAAATCCAGGGTGAACTCCACTGATTCTGATAAAATTAGGAGAAAATAGGGTCTTCTAAGGTCAGCATTATGAACTCTGTCATTTTTGGAATTTGTGTAGTCTTGGCAAATCCAGAAAGGGTCTCCAGTGGCCATCCTTTTTTTTTCAAAACTTGCAAAACTGAGTAGAATTCTTTCCTCTTGTTCTTCACTTAAGACCTGATCTAGCAATTTACACCCTACAATTAAACAAAGATGAGATCTGCAAGTTACTCTTAGGATGGGAAAACTGGAGTGATAACCAGGAAGGTCAAAAATAGTCTGAACTCTATTTTGTAGGAGGACAGACATCCATAGCTCATTACATCTGACCGACAAAGATTCTAATATAAATGTGAACCTTACTATGATGATGTCCACCTGAACAATGTGAAAAGCCAAATATGGTTTCTTGCAAATGCAACCTGCAGGTCTGAAATACTGCAAGCAGACATGATGGCCACTTGAAGAAGCATCTTTCTAATACAGATTAGTGGTGTCACAGCATAGACACAGGGGAGGAGCAAGGGTGTCAATTATGAAGTTCAAATTTCACAGGGGAAAGAGTTCTTCAAAGAGGTGTCGGAGATACATCAGGAAGACCTGTAAGCTGACTGAATGGTGTACAATCAGCTAATCTTCAACCCAACTGGAAAATCTATTCTACTTTTTGTACTTCTGTTTGAATTCTAAAAGGATTAAGGTGCTCGTAGCAAAAGCCCATCCCTGAAGTAATGTCAGCTGCCATGTTAATCTCAGATGAATCATTTGGGGAGAATGAGAAGGGTTTAATTTTTCATCAGGGACCTGGCAGTCAAACTACACTGCTATTATCCACCAGGGAAGCAAGAATCAACTTTGGTCTTCCTTCCATAAACATTAAAATCAGGCAAAATGTCAGTGAGAACAGCAGAAAAATGTACAGCAATCTCTCTAGAGTGGAGTACATGCCCCCAACACATTCCATGCTGACCTGTAGCACCAAGCAGAGGAGGAAGACAATGGTAAACAGGTTGAGCTTATGAGTACACCACTTACTGATGATCTAATACACACATGACTGCTGAAATCACAACTCCAGGAAAGGACTGTAGAAACAGCACAGAGTCCGTTGGCACAACTGTTTTGCAAAAGGTGTTACCTGTCAAGACTGAGATACCTCTGTTGATGGTCCACTGTCAGATGTATATTACCTCTCTTAAAATGGGCACAATCACAAGCTTACAAACATTGCTCAGAACACCCATGTTTATTTCACAGTTGCTAGAGTATTCAGGCTTAAATTGTCATATGCTAGTGCTTTCCTGCTTAATCCTCTTTATAGTGGCTTTTTACATTACTTGCTTATTAGCAAGTTTTGTGTGGTCTGACTTTTTGTGCAGTAAGACAAGTGTTGCGCTGCCAGCCAGTGATTACTCTTCCTTTATGGTAACAGCAACCTCAGTGTATGAATAAGTAAAGAAAGTGATGTGGACTGTTGAGTTCTTACATCGTGGGGGGGTGGGGGGTGCTTGTAAATTTGCCCTTCCTGCAGCATGTGAAAAAATACTTTTTGTCACAGATGTTCAAACTGTATGTACATGCATTATGAGAATGTGTGTACACTCAAGCTGTCATTCACAAGCTGTTGTGAGCAAGCTACTGTGATCCTGTGTATTATGAAGCACTTAAACGTAATGGATTCATAACCACGTCCCCTTTGTTCAGGTAACAGATGATGGCTTGGCTGTCATATCAAATTAGGAGATTGAGATCTAACCTTCCCTCAAAGGACTTGAATATCTAGAGGGAATTCTTACAGTTCTAGCTGACTGACACTGAGCCCAATTTCCAAGGCAG
The DNA here is from genome assembly GCF_019279795.1 of Protopterus annectens. Taxonomy (NCBI): domain Eukaryota; kingdom Metazoa; phylum Chordata; order Ceratodontiformes; family Protopteridae; genus Protopterus; species Protopterus annectens. The sequence goes on along the minus strand of NC_056739.1, from coordinate 1,081,782,771 downwards.
ACCATATTTTCTATACAACAGACTACCCCAGCTCCCAACTCCATGAAGATAGCATCAAACATAAGAGCTTGAAAACAGTTTAGATGCATCAACAGAAGTGGCACCTGGAAACTGATGTGGACTCTCACCATATCAGGACCCAGTGACATAACACTAAATAAAAACATCTAAATATATTGTAGGGCTCTGCAACTAACATATCAGTCTCCTGCACCACTCACACCTCCTGAGTTGCAAAAGACACCATGACCATGAAAACTATCAGTCAACGAGCACAAAAGGCACAGAATAGTCTGAGTTAAGATTTTTTGCTACATCATCAACCAGATTTCTAAATTCATTAATTAATGGGCTCTATGACACGGAATGGCTTGCACTATAGGTGTTCCAACTTTGCATTGACAAAGGCAAACCTCTGAGATGGGCCTAAAAAGAACTACTAACATACTGTCAAAAGACAGTGCATTAGTGGATGTACCACTCCAAGGATGCTATACGGTGAGAGTTTGACAGGGCCATCAAAAGTCATGCATCTAGTGTAGAGGTGCAGACCTTCCTTCATGGCGTGGGCCATACCTCTCAATTGTACAGATTTTCACAGGCTGTCCAGATTTTTGCCTCATATTTTTGGTGTGTTCCTCCTAAAATCTGTACCTTTCTGGCAAATAACTGAGGATTTAAGTAATTAAATAATGACAAATATTTGAGTTTAAAACTCCACATCCTTCAGAAAATTCATGCTAATGCAAAACCTATTACTCTATAAACTTTCGTTTTTAAGAGCAATATTTAAAATCTGTCCCTATTTGTTCCTCCATCATTTTAGGCTTTGTCCAGATTTTTTGCTCTAAGAGATTGAGAGGTATGCCGTGGGCTACAACAGCCAGCATCATGGTAATTACATTGAACACAGAAAAGGCCAAAATGGCAGCGCTTCTACTGGAAATGATACCCATGCACACTTAAATGAAGTTCCTTTAAGGGATTCCAGGACAATCCTCCAGTTGCTCTGTATCAGAAGGACACAATATGGGGAAATCATCATCTATAATGCTGACTTATCAGATGCAACTGCTGAAGTCCATGGTCGCACAAAAATCAATCCCTTTCAGAATGCTGGGAGCAGAAAACCCAGCCTCAAATCATAAGGAAAGGGGTGAACCCCTCTAGTTTTTTTCAAAACGAAGACATGCCCTAGTCCCTGCAGCTCTGCACAGACTATTTTTTATGTGCAGCTTTTATTTGGTGGAAACCCAACAGCTTAAATATGTCTAACTGACTTTGTTAAGCACCAAAAAGTCCAATATGATGGAAGCTAGGGCAAACATGGTGAACCCAGAGCCCATACCAATAAGCAGCCACAGACCATACTCAAGACTGCAAATATTGTGCTGGCAAACAAGACCTCTTTCACATCTTGGTGGCAGAGGAAGGGGTGTGACTGCACAATGTCCTGGTCTGTAGTGAGATTTGTTTCTCTTTGGGGTTTAACAGGACATACAAGAGGAAGATGTAGAAAGGACTGAATGAGGATATCAAAGGTCCTTCACTGTAGTGACAGCCTAGAGAGGAAACCTGCCGCTAACAGGGGATCTTGGGGTGGAGTTTCTGAGCTGTTCCCACACAAGCACAATAAGACATCTTGTTTAAGCACAAGCTTAGCTAAAGCACATGTATACTCAAACTGCAATGAACATACTCTTGAAGCCATGGATGTGCAAGTGCATACCTAGCGAAAGCTCAGATACAGTCAAAACTGCAATGAACTTCCTGGAAATGAACCTCTGAAGCTATGGATGCAGTCTAAATCACTTGCACCTTCAAACAAGCATCAAGGAAGAAAACAGTCTTCTCCAGGGGCTGGTCTTCTCAGGACAGGAAACTGGGCAGCTAAGAGGCCACAGCCACAAGTTCCAGTATGGCAGAGAATAAACTCTTACCATTCTTGTCCAGGGCTTAAAACACACCTTGCCTTTTAACAAGTGACAAAAAGTACAGTTTTGTACCTACCATAAATGTAGATGTTCGAGTGTATACCCTGCTGCAGTCATCACACTCTGGTTATCCTGCCGTCAGGCGGTCCCGCAGTCGGCCCGAATTCTAAAGTCTTGGCCCGGTGTTGGTTGCTGTCGCTTCTTTCCTGACGTCAGAGCGCCAGGGGTATGTAAGAGGCATCCGAAGCCATTTTCTTCAGTTTTTCTTGCCCCAGATGCCAGGTGCCCCCCCAAAAGATGGTCAGTAGGTAGTACCAATAATAAAAGCTTAGCACAAACAACACATCCCTCCAGCTATAAGCAAATACACCACAAAGGTTGTATCAGATTTTAAGGTATTGAAAGGTTTTAGTTAGGTCAGAGGGGATGGAGGAAGGGTAACCTGGACTGCAGCAGGGTATACACTCGAACATCTACATTTATGGTAGGTACAAAACTGTACTATGTTCATCGTGTTACCCTGCTGCAGTCATCACACTTGGGTAGAATCCCAAAGCTAAGGATGGGAGGTGGAGTCAAACAGGGTTAGAGGGGGCTAGAAGGCCCTGCAAAACTGCAGTGGCGAAGCCAGCTCTAGTCTTGGAGTAAAGTGGTAAGTTATCGTGTTTGGTGAAGGTGTGTACTGAACACCAAGTTGCAGCTTCCAAAATATCCTTGGTTGGCACCCCCCTGAGGAAGGCTGTAGATGTAGCTGCTGCCCTGGTGGAGTGGGGCCTTATGCTAGCAGGAACTGGTTTTCCATGATGGGTGTAGCAAAAACGTATGCAATGTCCTATCCATTTGGAAATGGTCTGTTTTGAGATAGCCTTTCCTTGTGATGTTGTAGCATAGGATACAAAAAGTTGGTCAGATTTTCTGAAAGCCTTAGTTTTGTCCAGGTAGTAACGTAGTTGCCTGTGTATGTCCAAGGAATGCAGGAGTCTTTCTCCTTTGTTCTGTGGATTTGGAAAGAAGGTGGGTAAGTGGATGGTTTGATTCAGAGCCACCCTGGATCCCACCTTTGGCATAAAGGAGGGGTTAGTTCGTAGAGAAACTCTGTTTTGATGAAAAATGAGGAAAGGCTCTACTGCCATTAGTGCCTGTAGCTCTGAGACTCTTCTGGCTGAAGTAATTGCTAGCAGCAGGGCAGTCTTCCATGATATAAACTTTAAGTCAGCTGAGAAAGCTGGCTCAAAAGGTGGCAGCGTAAATTTTTCCAGAACAAAATTTAGGTCCCAAGTTGGTGTTGGCGCTCTCCTGGGAGGCCTAATGTTTTTTGCCCCTCTGAGATACTGCCTTAGAAGTGGATGTGAAAATAAGGGAGGATCCGTGTTGTAATGAGCTAAAATAGCTGAAGCGTGGATTTTAATAGATGAAAAAGAAAGTCCTTTGTGTAACATTTGTTAAATATTGTAGAATCTGAGGCATGTCCGGCTGAAGGGTACTTTGGCCTTTAGCTTGGTTCCAGGCGCAAAATCTTTTCCATTTGTCTGAGTAGGCTTTCCTGGTGCTGGGCCTCCTGGCCTCCAGAATGACATCCATAACAGCTTATGAAAGAGAGGCTGGCTGGTTGCTTAGGTGATGTGCCATGCAGCCAAATTTAAGGTTTTGAGCTGGCTGTGTAGAATCTGACTGCCTTGCTGTGTGAGTAGATGAGGAATTTGTGGTAAAATCCATGGTGGGCCTGGGCCATGTTCCTTAGCAGTGTGTACCAGTGCTGGCGTGGCCAGTCCGGGGCAATGAGTATCATTTGAGGTCTCTCCATCCTGACTTTCAGCAACACCTTTGTGAGAAGGGGCAATGGAGGAAAGGCATATACCGTCAGCATTTTCCAACTGAATGAGAGTGCGTCCACTTTCCAAGCTTGATGGTGAAATGTCCTTGTGCAAAATTTTGAAAGCTGATGGTTTTTGGAGTTGGCAAACAGGTCTATGTCTGGGCGCCCCCATTTTTGAGTTATCATTGCAAATACTTGTGGATCCACTCGTGGGGATCTATGATGTTTCTGCTTAGGTCTGCCAATGTGTTCTTTTTTCCTGGCAGGAATTGAGCTTGTAATTGAACTTGGTAAGCCAGTGCTGTGTTCCACAAGGTCATTGCTTGCCTGCATAGAGGGTAGGAGTGTGTACCCCCTTGTTTATGTACCACATTACTGTGGTGTTGTCTGTCCTTATTATTAACTGTCCTGGATGTAAGAGGTCCTTGAAGGCTGTCAGAGCATTCTGTACAGCTAGCATTTCTTTTTGATTGACGTGCAGATTCCTTTGATCTGCAGTCCACATGCCTTGAATGCACCGTCCTGCCATGTGTGCCCCCCAGGCATAGTCCGATGCATCTGTTGTCAGTTTGCCTGGCTGGGGATAAAGTGAAAGGCTGACCCTTGTTGAGGTGACATGCCTGTGACCAACATAGAAACTCCGGTTGAAGGCAGGGAATGAGAGGTATAATTGTTTCCAAGCTGTGGCTGTGTTGAGACCATACGCTTTTCAGGTACCATTGTAATTTCCTCATATGCAGTTTTGCAAATGGTATTAGTAGTACACAAGATGCCATGAAGCCCAAGGCCTGCAGAATTTTTCTTGCAGGGAGTTGGGTCTGTTGCCATTATTTTGAAGTATTGAGTTAGTTGTGGTTGTTTGTCTGGTGTCAGATAAGCCATCTGGGCAGTTGTATTCAAGCTGGCACCCAGGAATGTCATATTTTGTGAGGGTACTAGTTTTGAATTCTTTTCGTTTACTGTGTACCCTAGGCAACTTAGAAGGTGTTTTACAAAAGTCAGATGTCGTAAGAGAATGTCCTTGCTTTCTGCTTGGATGAGGCAGTCGTCCAGGTATGGGTATATTTGAATTCCTCTTTGTCTGCAGTATGCAATTACTGGTGCCAGGCATTTTGTGAAGACCCTGGGTGCAGTAGATAAGTCAAAGGGCAGTGCAGAGAATTGATAATGGGTTGAACCTGCAATGAAACGGAGGTATCTTCTGCAATTTTGTCTGATAGGGACATGCAGGTATGCCTCCTTGAGGTCCAACGTTACTAGCCAAGCTTTCTTGCCTAACATGGGAAGAAGCTGCTGTAGTGTTAGCATCTTGAATTTGGGTACTTGCAAGACGGTGTTTAGAATTGAAAGGTCCAGAATGGGTCTCCAAGCATTGTCCTTTCTGGGGACTAGAAAGAGCCTTGAGTAAAATTCTTGGCCTTGCACCTGTGTAGGTACCAGTTGAATGGCTCTCATGTCCATGAGAGCTGTAATTTGTTTTTGTGCCTCTGCCCATTGATTTTGTGGCAAGTTTGGCATTCCTTTTATCCTTGGCAAGGTGTGGAAATGGAATCTGTATCCTTGTGAGATAATGTCTAGGACCCATTTGTCCTTTGTGACGATGTGCCAGTTGTCTATAAAAAAATGCTAATTTTCCTCCCAAGGGAGCTGCCAAGAGTTTTTTGCTTGGCAGTTTGAGGTTTAAGTCATTGTGTTTGTCTTCTAGTAGTTTGGGACCTGTCTTCTCCTCCCTTCTGTGTTGCAGTGCCCCCACTGGCGAGGTTTGTAAGGGATCTGTGCTGGTCCTCTGCCCCTTGGGCATCTGTATTTACCCCTCTGTGGTCTGTCAGAGGCTGGAAAGGACCAATTTTTTTACTGGCCAATTTCTGCTGAAGCGTGGGGGTTGTACCTGTAAGAAATCTTTGACCGTCTGCATAGATTTTGCCTTATCCTCCATTTTCTTTAAAACCTCTTCTGCTTTAACCCCAAATAAGACATCCTGATGTAAGGGTGCATTTAGTAACTTTGCTTTAACATGATCAGGCAGAGTTTGTTCCTTTAACCAAGCATGCCTACGTATAACAGACCCAGTAACAGCTGCTCTACAGAAAGCTTCCAAGGAATCAAATCCACATTGTAAAGTATGTTTGCCCACCTGTTCAGCTGCATGCAACAGATCCTGCATTTCTTTGAATTCAGACTGTTGAGGGTGCGTGCTCATCTTTTGTTTTATTTGAGACATTAGGAATTGCTGGTATTTCAGCATGTGAAATTGACAATTTAGTGCTCTCATAGCTAGAGCAGCTGAGGTGTAAACCTTCTTCCCCCACCTATCTAGTGATCTGGAGTCCCTTTCAGAGGGTACAGGATTTTTAGCCATAGAAGCCTTAGCCCCTTTGGGACCTTGGGAGATGGTCTCTGGGTCAGCAACAGGGCTTTTGTAAAGGAATTTGTGTGAGTCAGGCACTCTATAATATCTATCTGGTTTGACTGGAGCAGGAGGCAGAGAATCTGGATTTAGACTAGATTCTAAGTAAACATCATCCACAATGTCTAAAACTGGAGGGATAGCAAGTGGTCTGTGCTGGGGGAGTAAAAGGAACTCTCGGAGCCTATTCTTTGAGTCGGCGTAGTCCTGACCTTTCCAGTGGAAATGTTCCCTCATGGTATATGTAAGGTTTCCCCAAAGGAATAGTCTTCAGGGGGAGAAGCTGAGGGAATGGAATCTTCAGCATCAGAATCTTCGTAAGGGGGAAAGGAGTAATCCTGTTCCTCAGAGGAGCCTGAGGAAATAGACACTTGATCAGAGGAGGCATAATCCTCCTCTTGTCTAGGCCTTTTGTCTGGGGGGGTTGGGAACCCCTGATTAAAGAAATCAAATCTTCCGCCATTTTAAGCATCTGTTTCTAAGGCATGGGGCCTTGAACTGGAGACTGATGTGCAGTCTTTTTTGGTTTTAGAGGAGTCTTAAGCTTAGCAGAAGATTTTATGGTGAGAGTAGTCGCTCTGAATAACACCACTACCTATTTGAATTTCAAAATGGAAGCATCTCAAACTTGTATAAATTTCCTAGATGTGTCTATTAAGAAACTTGACAATCATATTAATACCTCTGTTTTCAAAAAAGAAGTAGCGTCGGGTAGGTACTTACATGCTAGTAGCATGCACGCACCCCATGTATTTAGGGGTATAGTAAAGGCACAAATGGCTAGAATCAGTAGATTGAATTCAGATCAAGATATGTTTATGAAACAATTAAATGAAACCCAAGAAGAGCTTAGGGTTAGTGGTTACCCCATGCATCTATTGGAGGAAACTAAAGAATACATTATATCAAATAGAGAAAGCTTATATGAACCTACCTTTAGGAGAGAATCAACAAGGGCACTTGAAAATACTAATACACCTATGCCTAATAACAAGCTGAGATTCATAACATCTTTTAACTTATATACGAATAAAATAAATAAGATAATATTCAGATACTGGAGGGTACTAATGGCACAAGAGGATATAAAAGTAGTCGCTCTGAAGACCCCTTCTGAAACCGAAGGTGTTTCCGCAGCACCGGCTGCTCTTTCTGCAATGTTGTCAGAAGGGCCTAAAGAAAATGGCTGCGTCGGCATAGAACTCTCTGCTTGAGAATCCAAAGCAGTGTGGGGTTCCAATTCTGCGGTCGTCAGGGGCTGCGTAGGTGCCTCACTGAAAACCGGAGAACCGGCGACCAGCCCAGCCTAGGCCTCGGAGTCTGGCTTGGATCTAGGCTGCCTGTCTTTATCTTTGCGTTTTTTATGCACGCCGGCAGTCGGTTGCTCCGACGGCATAGTGTAATTAAATTTCCTACCAAAGTAGTGTCGTGCGAAATCAAAGCGTCGCTTTATAGTTCGCTTATTGAACCTAGCACAAAACCGACAACCAGTGATGTCGTGGTCTGGGCCTAGGCAAGGTATACAATAAGAATGAAAGTCCTTATGAGGTATTTCCTTCCCACAAGAAATGCAATTGTTAACTTTTTCTGACATTGGACTGAGACAAGAAAGGTTCCCCAATGGGGTACTTAGCTTTGAAGACTTCTGACTGAAATTCGATTCAAAAATCTCAGGTGTCGGCCGACTGGCACTTGTGAACTGCTTCTGCTTCGGGCACCGCGCGGCAAGAAAGACTGAAGAAAATGGCGTTGGATGCCTCTTGTATACCTTTGGCACTCTGACGTCAGGGAAGAAGCGACAGCAACTGACGCCGGACCAAGACTTTGGAATTCGGGCAGATTGCGGGACCGCCTGACGGCAGGATAACCCAAGTGTGATGACTGCAGCAGGGTAACACGATGAACATCTTCTGTGGTCACTGGGCTGAAACGGTCTGAAGAGATTAAACAGAAGTCAACACAAGGATGCAGCATCAAACACTCATTCAATGCTGCAAAGGGCTTGTAGAGAGCATATGCATTCTTGGGGCCACTGTAACACATTTTCGATACTGCCAGATAGCAAGAATGGCATCCCTGAAGACAACCTTCGAGGGGGGGGGGGGTATTCAAGGCTCATCCTCCTACTTCCCAGATATATATTACAAAATAGAGAAGGTATGAGGGCTCAGAAACCAGTCTACAGTGAGCCTTATAAACTTAAATGTTTCTCCAAAGGTGGAATAATCTGCAGCTGTAGCTGCAGGATATAATAAGAGTCATTATTCATATCAATCTTGTACATAATACCTGGATCCTCAGGTTCCTTGTAAGATCCTATTTGGAACACAGTTTGCTACCACTACTAGCTCCCAAAACAAGCCGCTGCACATGAGACTTGGAGGAAGAAGACAAAGCACTGGAAGTCAAACAGCTAACCAGTTTTCAGGACTCAGCCTGAAAGAGTGTGGACACAAGACTGCACCAAGCCGCAAGTATCAAGCCATATTCTCTAAGGCTGCGGCCAGGTACCTGACATATGTTTCTATCAGGCTTTAAGCATTTGTTTGTAAACTCAGCCCTGTGCTGAGAAGCTTTGGAGGAAGAAAACAAAGGATCCTCTTGACCTGGATTTTAACAGGCTCCATCTGAAATTCCTCCAAATCATGGCAGCATCATTACAGAAAATGCTCCTTACAATTTCTACATCCCAAAGCACAGCCAATCACTCATGGCTGAAACACAAGCTTGAGCCCTTGCATTAAATGACCAACTCAGCAATTGGGGTAATAGGAAGACCACTTCTGCTTCTTCTAATGGTACTTCCACAAAGACCTCAGTTTGCATACAAGACCCTCTCAATCATCTTGGTACAAAGAACTATCAACTGACTCCATCCTTCTGTTATAAAGGTAGACTAGGAGTCTCTCTCAACATCTGTGGGTGGCTTGGCTAAACTGCTGCTATGGCAAGGCTTTATAATGGGCCACTCATCCAAATAATATCATCAATGCATTGGTAAAATTCTTGGCTCATTATCTTATAACTGAATGTCTACAATAAAGACATGCTTTTAAGTAATCAAAATTAACAGTGACATAACTCAATCAACAGCCAAACTGTATGAATGGTAGAAAAAAGCTGATGGTGCTAGATGTGATCTCAGCATCCAAGCATGACATGTGCACTTGCATAAAACTTACATTCCAGTGAGGTAAATATGGAGGACTGCAACTGGCAGAAATAAGAATCCATTCATCTACCCAAAAAGAGGGTTCCCCATTTTATCCCTTGGTTTCCAGAGAAATTTCTACTTTCTATGAAATGACTAGGCCTCTTAAAACAGGAGAAGCTATAGGTACACTCTGCTCTACATTACATGCTCATGGGTTCCATTAGTGATTACTACACTAACAACCCCCGGGGGACTTTTTTTTAAGCCTAGCCATTCTTCCCAAATGTATATGGTAGGTTGATACCATAGGATTGTTTTATGGGGTATATTCAGACTTAGGCATGGGCAGTCAAGCATTACAGCTGCCTCTATTAGAGACACAAGTGCCATGAGCCGTGTGAATTTGTTATTTTCCATCCACTCAGGGTCACTCTTGCACTGGGTTACAGAAGAACTTTGCTTAACATGGATTGGGTCATTTTGATCCTGTTCGTCCTGCAGGTGTGCAACAGATCCATCAGAGTGGGATCACAGAATGCTTTGTAGACCAGGCAGAGATCACCTCTCAGCAGCCTGCAGTATACAGAATACAGCGATGGGGGGCTTTGTGGTGGTCCATGTAGGACATGTTTTTAAGCCCTATATTCCTTTGTGAGGAACCTCTCAGGACAATAATATGCATATGCCTGGTCAGATATGTACCAAAGGGGACACTGTTCTCAAGGACTGGTCTAATGAGGGCAGAATACAGTAGAACAAAGACATCCTTGGACCTAGATGCCATACCCTTGCTTATAAGTTGTGCAACACAGAATGACTTTCTTATAGCAGTAGACACATGATGGTCCAAGGTCAAGTTGTGTAAATGCATTCTCAAATCAATGACCACAGGGTCTACTCTTAGGGGTGTACTGTCAATATGGCAGTTTCCAGGGGTAGCCATCTTTCCAAAAGATACTGTTACACATTTCTTGGCACTGGTACTAGTTATCTTTCTGCTTTTCGGCTTCTTGGAGTGTGTGTGTGTGTGTAATTTGGGGATTCCATGATAACACCCAGTTTGCAATCACCTGCAAACTTGGTCAGCCAGAGGCCCTCAATGTTGGCTCTGACCTCTAAAAAATAGATGCCATAAAGGAGCAGCCCCAACACTAAGCCTTGAGGGACTTGCTAGTGAGGCAGCTGGCTACCCAGTGGGTGACATAAGGAGTTTATACCCAATTTCATGAGATTGTCAACAATATCTGAATATCATGCTGAATGCTTTAGCCAGGTCAAGTTCGACAGTATTCACTATTTGTTCCCTTATCCATTGCCTTTGTGACCTTCTGAAAAAGGCTGAATAAGCATGACCTACATTTGACTAACTCAAAATGGGTTGGATCCAGTGACTGCAAGTTTCCCAAGTCATTGCTCATTATTTCCACGAAAATTCTTTTCATGGTTTTGCATATGAAATTAATCAAACTTATGAGTCTGTAGTTACCTAGGTCCACAGATGGCTTGCTGCTGTGCAGAGGGAGAACATTTGCAGCCTCTTGTTCAGTAGGTTAAGAAGCCTGTCTGAAGGCTATGGCTGAATACTGATTCTAGCAGTCCTGATAGGCTGAGTATCATGCTATTAGGTAGGCATCAAGGGATATTACTGGAACCCACTGATGCTCTGTTCTTGCCTTAAACAGTACATTGATGACCTGTTCCCTAGTGATGGTTGTGGTGTTATGGATGAGGGTATTTCTTTGAGTGGTGTCTGGGGGAGAGCAAAGGTAAAACTGGTGCTAAATTTGTCTACCAGATTTGCTATGTCTTCTGTCTCAATATAGTGGTTCCATTTACAACTGGTTTGGCACACTACTATATACTGCTTTTGATGTTAGCCATGTGATTGTCCTTGGCCTGGGAGACTATTATTACCTCAAACTTAGGTTTGGTTGACTTGGTTATCCCTCTGAAATTGCTTGTGTACACTGATGTGAGAGTTTTGACCTTGCTGGACACTGCATTAAGGAAAACTCCCTATTATTAAATGACACCTTAGCAAATTTCCAAGCCTCTCTCAAACTGAGAATATTGCTGCCAGTCGGTAATTGTTCATGGAAACTCTGTACAGTCATGTTAACAGCTGCACTGAGGCAGCTATATCTATCCAAAAAAGCACAAACTCATACCAAGCCACCCTGGTGGAATCCCAGCATCAATAGGCCTTATAAAAAAAGAAAGGAAATAATACAAAGATTAGGAAGAATAGTTCATAATAGTATCACGGTCTGTTGGGGTCCTGTACTTTACTTTTATTTCAAAGTAGACCAGTTTATAGTCTGACCTGACCAGCGAGGATATTACACTGGGTAGGTGCATCACTCTTTCATCTATGTGAGAACCAGGTCAAGGATGATAGTGAGCCTGGTGGGCATATGGATTATCTTGGTCCGGGGTGTCTGGGTTAATAAAATCCATAAATCTCTAGGCCTACATGTCTGTGGTAGTGTACAACTCCCAGTTTATAGTGAGGTAGTTAAAGTCACCCATGAATATGGTCTTGGGTTGAATGGGGAGTATCTTGGTATGTTTAAGTAAAAGCTATGGGTTTCCTGGGTCACAGAGGAGGATCTACTGCTTGCAAGGACATGGTATGAGACATGGAGAAGTTCAAATTCATCATACTGTTTGGCCAGTATAGAGGTGCATTTGTTCTTGATGAAAATTGAGGGACCTCCACTTGTTATCCCTTCTTGTTCAGTAGATGGTCTAAATGCATGGATGGCATTATAGCCCAGACTGCTGAGGTGATCTCTGCAGCTTTAATCCACACCTCAGTAACTGCACAAATGTCTACATTCCCTATTATGAGGAGGGTTTGCAGGTAGGGGAGTTTCTTGTTTAAATGCCTGGAATTAAGAAATATCATCTTTAGACCTTCTAGGATTAGTTGTGTTATCAAAAGGCTCATCAGGTTGTCAATTATTTAAAAATGCACATGTGAATGAAACTGCTTGGATTACTGAGGATGACCACATTATACACCTACAAGAGAGCTGCCATAAATCTAAATTAAAACAAAGGTTTTAGTGGTAGTAAAATAAAAAAAATACAAAAAGCTTTTCCTCTACAGTCTACAAGTTTCTCTGAAATCAATACCTAACTAAATTTCAAAGTCTAGCTTTACTTACTGAGAGTTTTGTAGTCATCACGAGCCTTGTTTGCACGGATAAAGGCCTGGATTTTTACTATTTCATCTATCTACAGACAGAAGAGATATACAGTGAGCATAATAACAACCAAAATCCAAGTTGCAAATAATCACTAACGCCAGCAAATAGGAGCTATGCCCTTACATGGTCCTTGAAATATTGCAGTCGACCTTTATATTGCTTCTTTGCCCGATGCATCCTTGCCAAAGACTGAATCTTCAGGGAAAGATAATGACACAATTAGCATTACATCTGATGCAGCAAACAAAAGGAAGAAAGTTAAAGCAGGGAAGTCAAAGGCAAGCAGCAAGTCTCCCTAACTTTCCCCTCAAAATCTGAACAGCACCTGGCAACTCTTTATAAACGTACTTCAGATTTTATGGTTTGTTTGCTAGCTCCAAGACCGGTCAAATTCACAGTTCCTTCTAAACCTACTCTTGCTGAGATTCTTAAAAATGTACTGAGATGATCCAAGTAATGTTTACAAGCATAAGATTGTCATACTGATGTACATTTTTTTTCCAACACCTTTCCCAGTACAGTCCCTGCTACTATTTCACATCACCACGTTCACTATGACCACTGAAGCACTCATTATATTAATGCATCACTGCAATATTTAGCACATCCTTATCTTAATCTTCGTACACCCTACAGTCTCTGCATACTAAATGGTCATTAACTACAGTGGATACAAAGTATACACACCTCTGCTAAAATGCCAGGTTTTTCTGATATAAAAAATGAGACCACAATAAATCATTTCAAAACTTTTCTCACCTTTAATTTGAGCTATAACCTGTACAATGCAATTGAAAAACAAACATCTGTTAGGGGAAAAAATATAAAAAATAAGCAGGCTAGTTGCATAAGTGTGTGCATACCCTTAACATGTTGTTGAAGCACCTTTTCATTTAATTACAGCATTCAGTCTTCTTGAGTACACATTTGCCATCAATTAGAGACTCTGATTAACCCCAAATAAAGTATTGCTGTATTAGTAGGATTTTCCTGACATTTACTCAGTTGCCGGGTACAGCAAAAACATGGTTTGCAGAGAGACTACAAAGTATCAAGGGGATCTCACTGTTGAAAGGCATCAGTCAGGAGAAGGGTACAACAAAAATTTCCACAGCATTGGATACACTATGGAACACAGTGAAGACAGTCATCAAAAAGTGAAGAAAATATGGGACAACAGTGATGCTGCAAAGAACTGATGTCCCTTCAAACTTGATGAAAAGACAAGACGAAAACTGGTCAGGGAGGCTGCCAAGAGATTAACAGCAACACTGAAGGAGCTGCAGGAATTTCTGGCAAGTACTGGTTGTGAGTATTACATGCGACAACAATCTCCCGTATTCTCCATATGTCTGGACTATGGGGTAGGGTTGCAAAACGGAAACCTTTTCTTACACAGAAAAACCTCCAGGCCCAGCTAAAATTTGCAAAACAATACATCAAGTCTCCCAAAAGCATGTGGGAAAATGTTTTATGGTCTGACGAGACCAAGGTTGAATTTTTTGGCCACAATTTCAAAAGGTACGTTTGGCGCAAAAACAACACTTCGCATCACCAAAAAAATATCACCCCCCACAGTGAAGCATGATGGCGGCAGTATCATGTTTTGGGGTTGGTTTTCTTCAACTGGAACTGCAGCTTTAGTCAAGGTGGAGGGATTTAAGAACCGTTCCAAATATCAGTCACTTTTGGCCCAAAACCTTCAGGAGTCTATTAGAAAGCTGATGAAGAAGAGGAATTTCACCTTTCAACACGACAATGACCCTAAGCATACATCCAAACCAACAAAAGAATGGCTTCATCAGAAGAAAATTAATGTTCTGGAATGGTCCAGCCAGAGCCCAGACCTAAATCAAATAGAAAATCTGTGGGGTGACCTGAAGATGGCTGTGCAGAAGAGATGCCCTCGCAATCTGACAGATTTGGAGCACTTTTGCAAAAAGAGTGGGCAAATATTGCCAAGTCAAGATGTGCCATGCTAATAGACTCCTACCCAAGAAGACTGATGTAATTAAATCAAAAGGTGCTTCAACAAAGTATTAGTTTAAGGGTGTGCACACTTATGCAACCAGCTTATTGTACTTTTTTTAATATTTTTTTCCCCTAACAGATTTGTTTTTCAATTGAATTATACAGGTTATAGGTCACATTAAAGATGGGAAAAGGTTGGAAGTTTACTGTGGTCTCATTTTTTTATATATCACAAAAACCTGGCATTTTAATAGGGGTATGCACACTTTTTATATCCACTGTATGTAACGTACAGACATATTTATATACTGGTGCCTACTTAGGTGCATACCCTATCCATGCTTTGCTCTGCTGTGTTCTCTGATAGTACTGCATTTAATGTTTTCCACAATGTACTTCTATCATATTGTCAAATTCTTAAATGCTTGAATCTGGCCCAGATAATGGCTGAAAATCTACAGACCAGCCCAACTACACAGCTAAACATAAAAGGTAAAGCAATTTAATAAATCAAAAGGCCAGCAGCCAAACTTAATAAACATGCAAAACTGTAAATCAACAATTTGTACCTTGACAGCTTCAGTCTCATGATGTCGGAGATACTGCAGTCTATCTTGAAAGGCCTTCTTCTGCTTATATCCCCTCCACTGCGACTAAACAGATCACAAAAACAGCAAATTATTAAATTTATTCTCGGGGCGGGGGGGGGGGGGGGCAGTGAACATCTAAGAAAACAAGTTTAGTTTTTCAAGATGATTTTTCTAGATTAGTCATACTGAAGCATTTAAAGCCCAGTCCTTAGTGCAAGTCAATAATTACTCTTAAAGAGGTCCTGCGCGTCCTAACCCAATACGACATTTCTCAGGCTAACATCCTTACACCAAGAAAGATATTTTTCTGTTATTTGACAATCTTAAGTGGCTTCATAAAGCCATACCCAAGCAACAAATTCAGTCACTACAAGATGCTGCAATTCCCTTTTCTAGAGGAGGAAAAAAGACATTAATATCTTTCTTTACTTCTTTCTGATAAAGTAACTCCACACACAAAAGCTACTTTTCTCCTTTGGCTGCTCCAGCACTACTCCACTTAAATGACACATTACTTGCCCAAAGTTGTTATAAACAGAACTTACGTATTTACCATAACACTGGAAACTTTTCAAAGACTGTCCAATATGACAGGTTGTTACAGAGCCACTGCTTGTATCCAATCCAGCCATTAGCTTGTGATCTAGCACCTTGAGCTCCTTCAGACTTTCCCATAAGCCCTTGTTAACCTTCACATTCATATCAAGTTTGCTGCCTAGAGTCTACAAGTACTAAAGAAACCGCAGAAGTGAAATCCTGATCCCATGTGCAAAAATAGTAAAAAAAAAAAAAAAAAAAAGAAGAGGTTGTGGGTGGATGGATGGAGGGATGTCATATGTGACAGACTTTGATGAAAAGGATACAAAAGTTATGTACTCACCATAATGACAGATCCGTGATGTCTGATCTTTGCCTAGTTCAACTGTGAGCTGCAAATTAAACCTAGGCACTGGACTAATCCTGAAGCTTTTCTGTACCAGGTGTCTGACTGCTCTCCTACTTCTAATTCCCTGAGCTCCACCTCAGTACCTGAGATCAAGTCTGCCCCGCATTACGTATTATACCCATATGCAGATACATGAAAACAGCTTCTGTTCAAAGTTAACTCCACAAATAAATGACAGAAAAAATAGTCAGGTTATTGGGATCTGATCTGGCAGTAAGGAATGCCCATAGACGAGGAATGCCAGAGGTAACCCGGTCATCAAAATCCAGTTCATGGCAGTTTGGAATGGGGAAGGTTGGAGTTTTTGTTGAACTGGACGAAAATCAGAAAACACATATCTACTGTTATGGTGAATACATACCTTTTTGATCCAATGATTCCCCAAGCATACTGATCCAGGCGGTATCAAGGAAGAACATTTCTGAGGATGGAGGAGCCAAAGAAGGAACATGATCTTGATTGTTCATCCAGCTTACAATGAAAAACAAACTTATGCCCTGTTGACAAAGTAACTGCTGAACAAATATCAATACAGAGCCAACTGACAAAAGCTATTGAAATGGCCACTGCCCTTGTGGAGTGAACTTTAGGTTTAGATTGTAAAGACAAACCCATCCTATTGTAAACAAAGGAAATGCACTGAGATAGCCATCTTGACATGGTCACTTTAGCCACTCCTTTGCCTAACTTGGGCTTTGAGAATGCCTCAAATAACTGGTCCGATTTTCTAAAGGGTTTGGTTCTACAAAGGCTGAATCCCAGCTGACAATGAATGTCATGTGCATGCATGTGAAGCATGTAATCACCTTTGAAAATCTTGAAAAAAATGACCGATAGGTTTACTGACCAATTCAGACCAGTCTTGAATGCCACCTCAGGAAGGAAAGACGCATTAGGAAACTTTGTGAAAGACAGAGTACGGATGTTTGCATGAAAATGCTTGCATCTCAGATTCGTCTGGCTGAAGTAACAGCCATTAGAAAAATTGTTTTCCAGGACAGGAATTTTAAGTGAGCTGATGCTGCTGGTTCAAAGGGTGGACAAGTCGCAGCTTGCAATGTGATAGTAATATCCTATGGCATTACTGGATCTCTTATAGGTGGTCTTAGAAAAGTTCCTTTTAAAAGAAGATTTAGATATTCTTAAGGATACAACAGAATTATCTTTCTGCTAATGTGGAAACTTGAGATCACTGCCATTTGCACTGTGATCACTTAATAACTACAGCCACTGTGGAAAAGTTCAGATAATAATTGTAAAATGGAATGAACTGGTGCTGAAAAGGGGATCTAAACCTTTGGCCATAGCCCAAATAGAGAATCTGCCACTTGGTATGGATCATTTTTGTAGGGGGTTTTGAGATGATGAAATAATTCACATAATTGAACTGGGAATCCTAGCACCTCTGGCTAGTGTTAGAGCTGAAGGAACCAAGCAATTAATTTCATGGCTTTCTGGTCTGGAGTAGGCAGTTGGGAAGGATGTGACAGATGATCTGGACAGTGGTCCAGTATCCATGGAAGATGAAACAATAGAGGCCACAGGAAGGGAAACCAAGTTTGTCACAGGCAGAAAGGGGCATGGAGGATCACCCTGGCCTTGCACATTCTCACTTAATGTAAAAACGTGTTCATCAATGGCAAAGGAGGAAAAGCATAGAGAAGACTTGGGGGGGGGCGACTGTGGACTACAGCATCCCTTGGTGACTATCCCTGTGGAGGAATGAGGGAAAAGTAACTGCTGCATTTGTTGTTTAGGTGGGAAGCAAACAGACTGCAGCAAAAGTGTCCCCAGAGACAGAAAAAACAAGGTTGTCACTGCTGGACTGACGGACCACTCATAAGACATCAGTATAAATCTGCTCAACTTGTCCACCAGTACATTGTACAACCCTGCTGGGCAACTGCTATTAGGTGCTGAGAAGACACTGTCCTTTGCCAAACTCTCATGACTTCTCAATACATGGGATAACAGCACTGTCAATATCGTCATAGTGGCATCCATAAGGAAAAGGCGTATTTGTACTAGTGAATGAGAAGTTATCCACCAGAACATGTGCTTCCTGCAATTAGGGTAAGTTAAATCTTAGTCACAAAGGAGGCGGAGTACAGCAGAAGTAAGAACAAAACTCCAAATTTAATTCCAAGAATGTGCACTTATAACATACGGATGAGTGCTTTCACCATTACAGCTTCTTCAGATCCTTGTATAAAAGTCACAGTAAACCTCCCCTTATATAAGCAGCTCAATTAATCAATTAAAACAATTAAAAGCAATGCTGAAGAATTTAGAGAACTCTCCCACATTAGTTCATTTTATGTGCCTGCGTTGTCTCAACTTAGGTTTTATAGAAGCTCTATCATTCAACCCATGCCCCCTATCAGCTTTCAAACGAATGATCCAGTCAGTCTCCTTAGATTCAGTAAGATTCATAGTATTACCACCCCTCTTATTCACAACAATTATCTCTAGGACCCGAAACAAGAAGGTATGATCATTGTCATTGGTGGTTATGTGTTTTGCTAAGGCATTGTGTAAAGAGCCCTTTCTCATGTGGTAAATATGCTCTCTCATTCTATCCCTTAACGGCCGGTTAGTTTTACCAACATAGAAACTCGGGCATGCCTGACAAGTAGCTAAGTACACCACATTAGGTGTCATACAATCTGCATCTGCCTTGATGGAGAAAATGGTGTGATAAACCTAAGTTGAGACAATGCAGGCACATAAAATGAACTATTATTTATTTGTATATGTTCTCGATTGTGTATTTTATCAATATTAATTTATCAGAATGTTTATTTACATGTTTTCAGGTCATTATGCATGTTTTATATTATTTTGTCTTACTTTACACATTAACATGTTTGAATATGGGAGAGTTCTCTAAATTCTCCAGCATTGCTTTTAATTGTTTTAATTGATTAATTGAGCTGCTTATATAAGGGGAGGTTTACTGTGACTTTTATACAAGGATCTGAAGAGGCTGTAATGGTGAAAGCGCTCATCCGTATGTTTTAAGTGCACATTCTTGGAATTAAATTTGGAGTTTTGTTCTTACTTCTGCTGTACTCCGCCTCCTTTGTGACTTACATTATATCTACCTTAAAAAAACTACAGCGTTTACTTGCTGAGCAGTGGATTTTATTTTATTTTTTATTAAGTTAAATCTCAGCATAAAGTGGGTGATAAAATTGGGACCACTACACTACTAAGGTCCATCAAAGAACTTTCATGTAAAATCTGGCAAAGGGAACCATGAATATTGTGGAAGCTATCAGTCCCAGGAGCCATAAAATTAGTCTAGCTGGTGGAGAAGAGTGTTGAAGAACCTGAGTGCCAGGATGTGTGAGAGCGCCCAGGAGTCTGGAATTCGGGTGATCTTCATCTGTTGAGTAGGGGGGTTAAGATGACTTTTGGTGAGAATGACTGTAATGCCTAGGTCTTGCAACAGCTGCAGCAGAAGGCTCCGATGATTTGCCAATATGTTGCTGCTGGAAGTAGTGGTCAGGAGCCAGTCACTGAGATATGGGAAAAAGTACAGTTTTGCACCTACCATAAATGTAGATGTTCGAGTGCTAATACAGCTGCAGTAATCACATATGGGTTCTCTGCCGTCAGGCGGGTCCTCGGTCGGCCGAATTCCAAAGTCTAGGTCCGGCGTCGGTTGTTGTCGCTTTCTTTCCTGACGTCAGTGCGACAGGGGTATATAAGACACAGCCGACGCCATATTATTCAGTCTTTCTTGCCCCAGATGTCAGGTGCCCCCAGAAGGAAGGCAATACATAAATTATACATATATATATATATATATATATATATATAAATACATTCAAGCAATGCAATGTAATCAAAAAACAGTAGTTGCAAGCAAATACACCATAGGAGGATAACCCAAATTAGGTTGTATGAGGAGGTGTTAGACAAGTCCTTTACCAAGAGGGGAAGGAGGGAGGGAAACCTGTACTGCAGCTGTATTAGCACTCGAACATCTACATTTATGGTAGGTACAAAACTGTACTATGTTCATCGTGCATACAGCTGCAGTAATCACATATGGGTGGAATCCCAAAGCTACGCACAGGGTGGTAGGCACACTAGGTGGAACTGGGATGAGCCAGAATACCCTGCAACACAGCAGTGGCAAAGCCTGCTCTAGTTTTGGAATATAAAGGCAGGTGGTAGTGTTTTGTGAAGGTATGCACAGAACTCCAAGTGGCTGCCTCCAAAATATCTTTGGTAGGAACTCCTCTGAGGAAGGCTGTAGAGGTAGCTGTGGCCCTGGTGGAGTGGGATCTGATGCCTGTAGGGACAGATTTCCCATGATAGGAGTAACAAAATCGTATGCAGTGACCTATCCATTTTGAAATTGTCTGTTTGGTAACAGGCTTCCCTTGAGCTCCTACAGCATAGGACACAAAAAGTTGTTCTGATTTCCTGAAAGGTTTTGTTCTGTCCAAATAATAACGTAGCTGTCCATGGATGTCTAAGGAATGTAGCAGCCTTTCCCCTTTGTTTTGAGGATTGGGGTAAAAGGTAGGTAAGTGTATGGCTTGATTTAAAGCTACCCTGTATACCACTTTAGGCATAAATGACGGGTTGGTTCAAAGGGAAACCCTGTCCTGATGGAAGATGAGAAAGGGCTGCACAGCCATGAGGGCTTGTAGTTCCGAAACCCTACAAGCTGAGGTAATGGCCAGAAGGAAAGCTGTTTTCCAGGACAAATATTGCAAATCTGTTGAGGCAGCTGGTTCAAAGGGAGGCAATGTTAATTTTTCCAGAATGTAATTAAGATCCCAGGCTGGCACTGGTTGTTTCCTTGGTGGTCTTATATTCTTAGCCCCTCTGAGGAACTGTCTTACAAGTGGGTGAGAGAATAACGGTGGATCCGTGTTGAATTCTGCAGAAATGGCTGAGGCATGGATTTTTATGGAGGAAAATGAAAGTCCACTGTTCAGCAGCTCAGCTAGATACTGTAATACCTGAGGCAAATTCAGTTTTCTAGGGTCCTGGCCTTTCTTCTCATTCCAAGAGCAAAACCGTTTCCATTTTGCGGAGTAAGCCTTTCTAGTAGATGGCCTTCTGGCCTCCAGAATGACGTCCTGCACCTCTTTGGGGAGTAGGGTCTGTTGTGGTGTTAAGGAATTTTCCATGCAACGAGATTGAGTGTTTTCAGCTGACTGTGAAGAGTTTTGTAGCTGTGCTGTGTCAGCAGAAGAGGCATTAGAGGTAGAGGCCAGGGAGGAGTATGTGTTAGGCTCCTCAAGAGTGGGTACCAGTGCTGTCTTGGCCAGTCTGGAGCAATCAGTATCATCTTCGGTCTGTCTGCTCTTGCCTTCAAGAGCACCTTGGGCGGAAGAGGCAGAGGTGGGAAAGCGTACACTGTCCATGCTGTCCAACTGAATGAAAGGGCGTCCACTCTCCAGGCCTTTGGATGAAAGGTCCTTGAACAAAACTTTTCCAATTGATGATTCCTGTGGGAGGCGAAGAGATCTATGTCTGGCCTTCCCCCACGCTTGGATTATCTTTGTAAACACTTGAGGATGCAACTTCCATTCGTGCGGATCTGTCATATTTCTGCTTAGATTGTCTGCCAGCGTGTTTTCCAAACCTGGCAAGTACTGTGCTTGAAGTTCGATTTGCCATTCCAGAGCCAAGTTCCAAAGTGTCATGGCTAGTCTGCACAGGGGGTATGAATGTGTTCCTCCTTGTTTGTTTATGTACCACATTACTGTGGTGTTGTCTGTTCTTATCAATAATTGTCCTGGATGCAGGAGGTCCTTGAATGCTGTAATTGCATTTATCACTGCTAGCATTTCTTTTTGATTGATGTGAAGGTGCTTTTCCTTTTGGGACCATTTTCCCTGAATGCACCTGCCTGTCATGTGCGCCCCCCCAGGCATAATCTGAGGCATCTGTTGTGATGACTTGATTTGCTTGAGGCTTGCAGAATGGGAGACCTGTGTTTGCCTGACATGCTTGGGCCCACCATAGAAATTTGCAAACATGGAATTATTGGTATTATTGTTTCCAAATTGTGGCTGTGTTGAGACCATAGGTTTTTTAAGTACCATTGAAGTTTTCTCATATGCAACTTTGCACATGGGATTAAAAGAATGCAAGATGCCATGAAGCTCAGAGCCTGCAGGATTTTCCTTGCAGTAAGCCTGGTACAATTTGCGAGCATTTTGAAGTACTGAGTTAGTTGCCCTTGTTTTTCTGGCGTAAGGTAGGCCATCTGGGTGTTTGTGTCCAAGTTGGCACCCAGGAAAGTTATTTTCTGAGATGGTGTTAGCCTGGATTTCTCTTCGTTGATTGTGTATCCCAGAGAATTCAGTAACCGTGTTGCATAAGCCAGATGTTCCAGAAGTATGTGCTTGCTGTCCGCTTGGATCAGGCAGTCATCCAAATAAGGGTAAATTTGTATCCCTTGAAGTCTGCAGTAGGCAATTACTGATGCCAGGCTTTTCGTGAATACTCTGGGCGCAGTAGATAAGCCAAAGGGCAATGCAGAGAATTGATAGTGGATTGAACCTGCAAGAAATCTGAGGTATCTTCTGCAGCTTTGTCTGATTGGGACATGCAGGTATGCCTCCTTGAGGTCCAATGTTACCAGCCAAAACTCCTTGCCCAGCATGGGAAGAAGCTGCTGTAATGTGAGCATCTTGAATTTTGGTACGAGAAATGTATTTAGGATGGATAAGTCCAAAATGGGTCTCCAGTCGGTTCCTTTCCTTGGTACCAGAAATAGTCTGGAATAAAAACCTTGACCTTGTTCGTGAGTAGGTACCTCTTGAATAGCTTTCCTGTCCATGAGTTTTGAAATTTGTATTTGTGCCTCTGACCCTTTGATTGTGTGGCAGGTTTGGCATGCCTCTCATTTTTGGAAGAGTGTGAAAATGAAATCTGTAGCCTCTGTTTATAATGTCCAGGATCCATTTGTCTGTTGTGATAATATGCCAATTTCTTGTAAATAATGCCAGCTTTCCTCCCAAGGGAGCTGCCAGCTGAGACTTGCTTGGCATGAAAAGGAGGAAGTCACTGGGTTTGTTTTCTGTATTGTTGTACACTGTCTTCACCACCTCTTGGTGCTGGAGTTTGCCATTGTCTGCCTCTATATGATCCTTGAGATTGTCCTCTGCCCCTTGAGCACCTGTATCTACCTCTTTGGGGCTTGTCCGTGGCTGGAAAGGACCAGTTTTTAGAAGGCCAATTTCTGCTAAAACGAGGTGGTTGTACCTGTAGAAAAGCCTTGACAGTTTGCATAGATTTAGCTTTTTCTTCCATTTTCCGTAGTATCTCCTCAGCATTAGTACCAAATAGTACATCCTTTTGTAAAGGAGCATCTAGTAGTTTAGCTTTAACATGATCAGGCAAGCTTTGTTCCCTAAGCCAGGCATGTCTACGAATGACTGATCCTGTAACAGCGGCTCTACTTGAGGCCTCTAAGGAATCATAGCCACATTGTAAGGTGTGTTTACTCACTTGCTCTGCACTATGCATCATATCCTGTAATTCCTTCAAATCTGGTTGTTCAGGTTGAGACATTTTATTTCTTAATTGTGATAACAGAAACTGCTGATATTTAAGCACATGGAACTGACAATTTAAGGCCCTCATGGCTAGGGTGGCCGAGGTGTATACCTTTTTTCCCCACCTTTCTAAGGATCTAGATTCTCTTTCGGAAGGTAGTGGATTCTTGGCTGTAGAGGCCTTCATTCCCTTGGGGCCTTGAGAAATGGTTTCAGGGTCAGCATTATGGCTTTTGAAAAGAAATTGGTGAGAGTTAGGAACTCTGCAGTACCTATCAGGTTTGACTGGGGCAGGAGGGCAGGGAATCTGGATTAAGACAAGCCTCCGAGTAAACATCATCAAGTATGTCCAAGACAGGAGGTATAGCCAGAGGTCTGTGTTGAGGTAACAAAAGAAATTCCCTAAGCCTTTTCTTGGAATCAGAAAAGTCTTGGCCTTCCCAATGGAAGTGTTCCCTCAAGGTGTGCAAGGTTTCCCCAAAAGAAAAATCCTCTGGGGGAGATACAGAAGGAATGGACTGTTCTGCATCGGAATCTTCATAAGGAGAGTACGAGTGTTCCTCTACATCAGAATGTTCTGAGAAAATGGAGCCCTGTTCAGAAGAGGGAGAATCTTCCTCCACTCTGGGTCTCTTGTCTGGAGGGGGTTGGGAACCTCTGATAAGAGTAATTAAATCCTCAGCCATTTTAAGCATCTGCTTTTTAGGCATGGGGCCTGGGGATGGGCCCTGAGCAACAGGCCTCTTGGGATGCATGGCTGATTTGGACTTAGTAAAGGCCTTAATGGAAAAGGAAGATGAGGGCCTAAAGACACCCTGGGTGGAAGTGGACCTGTCCACATTAGGAGGCTCAACACTCACAGTGGCTTCGGTGTTTGTAGTCTGAGTAAGGGCCGAGGTACCTGCGGTCTCGGTTACAGAAGACCCTGCCAAGGAAGTGTCGTCGGTAGTCAGGGACTGCATAGGTGTCTCACTGAGAACCGGACCACGCGCAGCCGGTTTTGGCGTGGTGTCGGTGGAGACCGCGGGCCTCGCGTGTCGGTCCTTGTCCTTGCGTTTTTTGGACAAAATGGTAGTCGGAGTCTCCGACGACATTTTATAATCAAATGCTTTACCAAAATAATGTTGGGCAAACTCCGCCCGACGCTTAATAGTGCGTTTATTAAAAGTCGCGCAAAAGCGACAGCCCGAGACGTCGTGGTCTGGGCCTAAACAAGGTATGCAGAGGGAATGGAAATCCTTATGTGGTATTTGCTTCCCACAAGAAATACAATTGTTAACTTTGTCTGACATCAGTCTGAGGCAAGAAAAGTTTCCCCAACGGGGTACTCAGCTTTAAAGAAGACTTCGGTTTCCAATGTTTTGTAAATTCAGGAGCTGGCCGACCGGCACTTGCGAACTGCTTCTGCTTCGGGCACCGCGTGGCAAAAAAGACTGAATAATATGGCATCGGCTGTGTCTTATATACCCCTGTCGCACTGACGTCAGGAAAGAAAGCGACAACAACCGACGCCGGACCTAGACTTTGGAATTCGGCCGACCGAGGACCCGCCTGACGGCAGAGAACCCATATGTGATTACTGCAGCTGTATGCACGATGAACATCATGGATCACTCGCAGGCAAAGACATGCTGCCACCACTGTCACTACCTTGCTAAACACCATGGGGACTGTGATGAGACTGAAGGGCAAGGCTCTGAATGGATAATGGTTAGATCTCAGCCAGAAATGGAGAAATCTCCTCGAATGCTTCTCTACCTTGATATGGGAAGTAAGCATCCTTGAGAGCTATGGAGAACATCCAATCATCCTTCCTCAGCACAAAAATGGACAGAAGTGTGACCATCAGAACTTTATCTGCGTTATATATTGATTCAGATGACTCAGATCCAAAATGGGCCTGAAGTCCCCTGTTTTCTTTGGTGCTAAAAAAAAACTCAAGTAGACTCCGGAATCAAACTGGTCTTCCGGGACTGTTTCTTCTAGTAGCTTGACAATTCTCTGCTGCTGAAAGTTTCTCATTGATGAAATGGACTGTCAGGAAATTTCATCGTTTTGATGGGAAGAAGGTAAAATGGTACAGAATAGCCTCTGGAAATTATGGTAATACCCAGGAATATGTAGTTACGTTTTGTCAGGCTTGTTAATAAAAAGACAAGAATCCCCTCCCTCCAACTGCCACCAGAGTGCAGCAATCTGGCAGACCTTCAGGTTAAGAAACCATGAAAGCTCTGGTATTAGTCTGCCTCTGCCTCTTGCGCAATGTCCATCACTGAAATATCCTCCTCTGCCACAAATAAGTGTCGCCAGGAGTGTCCTGGTAAGAGGGCTGTGATTTTTGGAACCACATCTTTCCAACCCTATGATTCTTAAAGTATGATCTCTGGGGAGTGGAAAAGAGGATTTCAATTGCGGAGAGAAAAGTCTTACACCATCCTGTTTACTCCTAGTCAGTGTGTCCTTAAACTTAGGTCCAAACAAGGTAGACCCATTGAATGGGGCATTAATGAAAGACATCCTACAGCTTTCCACAAAGTCACACTAAACACATTCAGGCTAGTCAACAGATGGTACTGCCGCTGCCTGCTGCTCTTGTCATGCCATCAGCTGAATTAGAGAGTAGTCGCAAGGCTGCATTGGAAGTAGACTGTAGGGTAGACAGCTGGGATTTTTTTCTTCTGGACTTTCTTCTGGACTTCCATAAGCAGAACACACCTGAGACAGACCTGGAAATCTCCTTGGTCAGGTCTCTCTAAAATCTGGTGACATGAGCCAACCAAGTAGTTCAGTGCTCGAAGGGCAAAAGTCACTGAAGCATACGTCCATTTCCTAAAGCTGTCCATGGTCCTAGACTACTTGCCAGGGGAATGGATTGAGGAGCTTTCTCCACATAGATCTTTCTTGTGGCCACCGCTACTCCCATGGAGTCCACCGTTGGACCTTTGCTCCAACATTTGGAGTCTGCTGGTGCTGCTAAGATTTTATCCGGTTTCTTACGGATAGGTACCACCATGTCAGGGTCTCTTCATGCCCACTGAGCCATCAAATCAATGAGCTGGCAACCAGTGGTACCACCCAGGATATTAGCCAGCTCCAAAGGCTTCCAGGAACAGGGACTGGTATGGACAGAGATTATTTGTGGACCATCTGCCTTTCATGAATTCAAGGATTTCACCAAAAGAGACATCGTCAGAGGGGGATCTAGGGGAACCTTCACCTTTATCGAAGTTTGTCTCTTTGGTGATGGACTACAGAGGCAAGTCTAAGTGCTCCCACTTTCACGTCTGCATTCCATAAAGAGATTTCAGGGAATACTCAGAAGGTTCGGAATCAGATTGGGAACTAATGTAGCAAGCAGCCTGTGAAGTCTGTGAAGCTGACTGTCCCCATCTAACAGGAAGTTGGGAAGCAGAAATAAAAACTAGTTGGGGGTTAGGATGGAACTGAACAACATGGAAGCACTTTCATCCAAGGCTAAAAGGTTGAGGACATTATCAGCCCCATTGGACCCCTCCTGTTTCCTGAGAGGAAAGAGGCCTTGGAACAGAGACTTGACTCAGAGATTGACCTTGGTGTAAAGCGGTTGAGAGCTGGGGTGCCAAGGGAATGAGATGGCTCCGACAACTTCAGTGTCGACCCTTCCTCAGAACCACATCAACAAGGTTTCAGCTCGAAGTCTCCCACTTATCTGAGCAACTCGATGTAGGAAGAGAAGGAAACCTATTGTACTTAAAGTAACCTGTACTACTGGCTATAGCAAAAGCTCTGGGACACATCAGATCCCAGATAACAGGGTACGAGGGATGGGTGGTGCCAAGATAATTAGTAGGAGGGATAGATGGTTCAGCACTCAGCATGTCCCCAGAGAAAATTACTGAAAAAACCCAGAGTTGAATTTGTGTTCTAAGGAACTTACTCATCATCCTGTTAACATCCTGTTCAGTCAGACTTCTAAAAGACTGGGGAAAAAAAGTCACTGAATGTGTAGAGTACATACTTTCCTGAAGGATCAGCGAGTGCAGTCTGGGACTCATATGGTCCAGGTAAAACAGGGATAGAGAAGGTAATGGATGGACCTGAAGAAGTGATGGTTCAGAATGTCTAAGAATCTTCAGATCTTGCAATCTCTTGTGGGAGTTGGCCAATTATGATTACTCTAGATTTTTCTCTTTCCTTATCCAGGTGTTTCTCTTCCTTGACTCTTTTGTCTTTCTCCCTTTCCTTCTGCTTGCCTTAGCTTTCTTGTCTTTCCCAGCAGGGGAGGAACAAGTGGAGGATACGGCAAACGTTCTCTCAGGTGAAGAAGGCTCTTAACAATTAAACTTTTCCCTACTTGTTTGAAGAACCTGAGAGAGAAAAAAAAAATGAGCAGGCCTGACAATGTCAAGATGGGCAGCTCCCAAACAATATTTATACAAAAAGAGTGCAGGTACTATGGAAGGAGCTTGCGTCTGTATTCTGTACACTTTTTCAACCCTTGCCCTTCAGCCATGACACAAACAGCTTTGGCAAGAACTCTAGTACAACTACTGATACCAAGTGTAACCATGAAAACTATTTCTAAAAAAAGCACAGCACACAATATAAACTAATACTATCCTAAGACATATACACCAAGCTCATCTAATATTTATAGCTATCTAAGCACACAGCAAACTACAAACAATCCTATTCAAACCAACTCTAGTTCTACAATTTTAATACAAAAAAGCTTAGTTGAACTCAGTTGACTGGAGAGAAAAACCTTTTTGGTAGAGAAGGAGAAGGGGTAACGGTGAAGACTGAGCAAAAACTGCACTCAAAGGATAACCACCACCAACCAATCCTCAACACTTTCCCTCCACCCCACCTGTCTCTCACTACCACACCCCTTCCTCCCTCCACCCCACCTGTCTCTCACTACCACACCCCTTCCCTCCTAAGTCCCTTAACCTCCCCTCTATTACATCCAACAGGCCCCATCTATCATGCACTCTCTTACTCCTAAAACCTTTATTTCCACATCCATCCTCATCCTTCTTCTACTTCCTCTATATCATGCCACCTCCTATACTCACTTCCATCTACACCCTCCATCTCTTCCTCCCCACCTCCCCCACACAACACACTTCCATTACATCTCAGCCTCTTTAGTTCCCTCCCACCCTTCCCTCCTCTTCAAAGTAAAACTTCTCCCAATCACTACTAAATACTACAAACCCAAACCTTTTCATTACCAGACACTTCTAAGTACAAACCAAAACAACGTATTCCTTCCTTATCTCACTTACCTCTGCTTAGCAGGTGACATTCACTCTAATCCAGGACTAACCACACTAGTTCCCACAATAATTCCACCAATAAATACCTCAAATTCCTCACTACCAATGCCCAAAGCTTAAAAAATAAAACAGACTTTCATGCCTTGCTCACTCAACTCACCTGACATTGTAGCCATCTCTAAAACCTGGCTAAAACCTCACATAAGTGACACTGAATTCCTCCCCCCCCCAGATTTCAATCATTTCGATCCGACCATCTAAGTACTCGAGGTGGCGATGTAGCACTAATCTACTCCAACCAGCTGACCTTTACTCCATATCCTAATCCCATCCCTTCTTTCAATAATGCTGAACTTGTAGCAGGCCTTTTAAAAATTAACAATCATAAAAGCATCTGCTTCATTTCCCCCTATATTCCTCCAGGTAACAACACCAACACCCTGGAAGACATCCTCTCATAGACTTCCTCAAATATTAAACTGGAAACCTACATATTGGGTGATGTAAATATAGACTGGAACAAAATCAACAACCCTAACCCCACCATGTCAATCAATCTATTTATGTACAATCAACTTACTAACACCATCACTAGACCCAACAAAACCAACCCCCCAGGCTCATACTAGACTGAATCCTAGTATCTCATTCCAACAAAGTCATACAATCTGGTGTCATACCAGACCCATTAAAAGACCACCTTCCCTGCCTTCACCCATCGAGCTTCCCTCACCTCCCGACACTCCCACCAGTTCATCCACACTCGGAACCTCTCTAACTTTAACCCTACTACTTTCTCCGATTCATTTAGGAATACCAATTGGAAACCCCTGAAAACTCTCCCATTAGACTCAGCCGTTGACTTTTTCAATTCAACTTTCTTAAATGTCCTTAACTCTCTAGCTCCATAAGAACAAAGAGAGTAAAAACTAAGACCACCCCATGGCTTTCCAAAGACACCAAAAAGATTATGCTACAAAGAGATAAAACCTGGAAAACATACCTCCAAACTAAACAACCAGACATCTTACTTAAATACAAACAGCTAAGAAACCCTGCCAAAAAACAAGTTAAAGATAAAAAGTCCTACTACACCAAAAATGCAAACAAATCATGCAAAAAAACCCCAAACAATTTTGGAACTCTATCAACTCCCTCCTTAGGCCAGGTACTAAAACCAATCGCTGCCCTGACACCAACAAATCTGACCTTGAAATTGCCTCACTAGTCAACTTCTTCACCACTTTTATTGCTGAGCTAACCAAGACCTTTACCAACAACCCTCAACCCCACCCCACTCAAACATCCCCCCCCACTTTCGAACTCAAACCCATCTCCACCTACCTAATAAAGAAACTACTCTCTAAATTAAAGCCTTGCTCCAACGCCCCCGACATTCCCTCGTCCTTCTTAAAAATAGCCTCCGATGGCATTGTTCTCCCTATTAACATCCTGATAAATAGATCCCTACTTGAATCCTATGTACCCAAACTATGGCGCTCTGCATATATTCTTCCACTTCACAAGGATGGCAAAAACTGTAACGTCTCTAATCTCCGCCCCATAGCCATCCTTTCCCCCCTCTCTAAACTCCTTGAAAAATGCATCCACCTTCAGCTCTTGCCATTCCTTACCAAACACCAGCTACTCTCTCCTACCCAACACGGCTTCCGCCCAGGACATAGTATCAACACCACCCTTCTCTCCTTCTTACACACTGTCAATTTAGCCCGTGACTCCGGTAATTTAGTATCCTCAGCTCTGCTGGACTTATCTAAAGCTTTTGATTCCATCTCCCACACTTACCTTCTAAATCATGTCTAATCTCAATCTCTCCCACAAAACTCTCTCCTGGTTCTCCAGCTATCTTTCCGACATGTCCCAGGCTGTCAAATGGGGCCAGGGCACCTCCATCTTTCATCCTACCCCCACTGGAGTACCCCAAGGATTCATACTTGGCCCAGTTCTATTCAACATCTTTATTAATGACTTTCACAAGGCCATACCCAATACTAAAATTGTTCAATATGCCGACGATTCTACTTTGATCTGCTGCACCTCCAACTTAACAAATCTCCAACTACTGACACAAACAGCCTTCTCAACTACCGAAAACTGGATGCTCCAAAATCACCTCTCATTAAATGCTAACAAAACTAAAATCCTTCTATTCTCTAGTTCTACGTCCTCCCCTATTGACAAAAGTTCATTCCAAATAACCAGCCATAACAACTCCATTTTAGAGGTCGTTCCCTCCGCCAAACTTCTTGGTGTAACCATTGAACACCTAAAATTTAATACTCACGTCCAGCTAAACAAAGAAAATCCACATAAAACTCTGCCTACTTTATAGAAACAACCACTTCCTCTCTCCTGGTACCAGAAACTCTTGCCTCTACTTAACTCCTTCCCTCTCTACTGTATGGCGCCCCGCTGCTTACTAATTTATCCTCCTCACTATCCTCCAAACTAGAAGTATGTTACAATAAAATCTCCAGATTTGCTACCAAAGCCAAATCTTCCTCTCATCACCGTTTCTCCCTTCACTCATTAAACTGGCTTGAACTCCATAACCAACTTGACTTTCTCCAAATCACGACTGCCTATAGACTACTATTCCAACCTACCAAGTGCCCTGCACTATCCAATATCCTACAACCATATACTCCCCATAGAACACTTAGATCTACCCACCAAAACCTAATCACCATCCATAAACCCAAGAGCCCAGCTGGTCAACTTCTGCTTTCCTTCACCTTAGCCAAAAAATGGAATGCTCTTCCTTCCACTCTTAGGACCTGCGATAACCTCGAAAACTTTAAAACTCTTCTTCATTTTCACCTTTACTCAAACAGGAAATGCAACTGTACTCTTCACCCTATACCTCTCAAGATCTCCTCCGCTTTTACTCCTGGCTAACCTCTCACCTAGCTAACCTTGCTCATTTGTATTTTGAATAAATAACTATACTGCAAAATCTAGCCACAAGGCCATTTGCCTGTCTTTTACACCTAAACAAAATTGTAATTGTTTGTTTCTTTATGAATGCTACCTGTTTATTTGTCAGTAATGCAAAGTTTCTTAGTAATTATTCATGCAACTATATACTGTTGGAGCTTTTCTCCCCGGGCCTCCACTGAAAATGGGTTCCCCGAGCCCAGTGGACCTCCCCAGTCATCAAACTGGAATAAAATAAATAAATAAAATATAGTTCTCAGAATTCAGGGAATTATGGGTAAGGGTGGTCAGAGCCCTGGAACCGAAAAGCTTCAGGATTGGTGCTAAGGTTGGATCAAGTCAGATCAGACGACACCATAGCTGAATCGGATGAAAACAACTGTGGATCAAAAGTCAAGCCAAGTATGTAACTTCTGAATCCCATTTCATCAGTCTGATCCAACAGTTGGGACAGAATCCCAAGCTACAGGAGTTCTAAGGTGAAATCATAACAACATACCTCAGAGAACTGGAGATGTTTTTCATATTTATCACTGACGCAGTAGCCTTGGGTATATTGGTTATATCCTGCCAAGGATATAACAGCTGGCTAGCTTCCAAAACTTCAGGGCACCTTCCATGCACGCAAACTGTCAAGCAGCTTGAGTTGAGCTGATTAACAGACAAGTTTGGGCTCAAAGCCCTACAGAACTTAACTACTGCCGAAGAGTTCACTTCTCGGAGGCATTTAGGAATTGGCAGTCAGCTTGTGCTTTTTGCTTAAAAGATAAGTTGCCATGGGGAAAAAACTTCCACTTTCTTATATTTTGTTGATGTTCTATTAGTTTTTTTTTCCAAAATGTGATTTTAAAGCTTGGACTATTTAATGGACTTTCTCGAGACTGTTCCTTTCGGGTCTATATTACATAGTCGAAGTTTAATAACTTCGAAAATGGAATGTTCGAACCATCCTGTTCGAAGTTAAAAAACTGAAGACTATGAATAAAAAACAAACAAAATAAACTGTTGTAAGCAGGGGGGGGCAAGCTACCCTGCACCCCCACACCCCCCACTACTTAAATATACCAACTCGGAGATCGCACCACATTGAAAAAACCCTTACGGAGATTTCCGCTGAAACGGTCGAACTTCTGCAAATTCAAACTTATGGTCTCGACCATATGAGGTTCGAACTTACAGAAGTTCGACTATCTGATAGGAACCCGTTCCTTTCAATGAAGCACTCATTTTTTTTTTCCTGTCAGTTTAAAAGTAGTGTAAATCAAATGAAAACATTTTCTGTGGAGAAACTATTTTTTTTTTGCATTCTGGGTGCAGTCATACTTTTTTAAATGCTTTTTACTGTTTTTCTGTCAAAAAGTAACTTCTGTGGACTGGTAGTTTTACTGGCATTTGCTGCTGGTTTTCTCTGGGAAAGAGGCACCATTTTCAACATGACCATGGAATAAACTTGTTGGTTCTTCCATCCACAAAAAGAAAACGTTAAGCAAACAGCTTTTGCCACCGCAGGCTAACAATTTATCTTAGACACAGGGGGGTTAACTTTGCTGTGGTCATTTGTTGTACCTCACAACACTCCTTTTACTTCAGCTCGCTCTGGTGTAGCACCTACAGCTACCATGGACTGGGGGGTTAGCTGTGTCCTCTGCAGCTGTAGGAGTTCCTCAGTAGGCAAGGGAGAGCCAATTTTGTTGGCCCGGAGGGCAGAAACAGGGAAGGTTTCAATGTGACAGAATGCTGTGCCCATCCTGGGGAAGCAGCTGCTGCCATTAGTAACATGGTTTGCCTCATATTTTTCCTGTCAAAAAGAAACAGAAAACCAAGCATGTATTTAACTCCTCCTCAAATTTCATTGGATAGGAGTATTTATTTATTTACTTAATATTTGTTAACCATGAAAGTCCGACTTGGAACAAAGCCAATTTTCAGCGGAGGTAATAGTCTCCAAAGAATAAACTTGAAAACAGAATTACCACAGAGTTCCAATAAGTGCTCCAACACCACTATATTGTACTGCCACTGATTCCGTTGCGAGGCCAAACAGCTAGTTGCAGAACAATTTTCAATGTCCACTGGAAAATACTGTCGCTAATTCCAACTTAAAGCCAACCACTGTTGTCAAAACGTTTCAATTATTCATCCTAAGCAGCACGCCAGCCACGAATGTTAATGTAACTAATTTATTGATCTTTAACACTCAAATTGCTAAAAAAACTGCTGTTTATTAAAAACAACAGTGAAACAACCAGAAACTTAAAGCGTTAAAATAAAAAATACGATAAAAAATGCGATAAAAACATTGGCGATATGATAAAGCTAACATTGTACAAACTTTGTACTAACTGGTTAAGCGCTTTCACCCAAAGTTTATGGGCTTCTTCAGAACACCATCTAGTTTAACAGTCAGCCTTTTAAAACTTTAAAGGTGCCAAAATGAAACTAAACTGTTCAAACATTTAAAGTGACAGTGCTTAATAAATCACTCCAATGTCAAATGCAATGCAATAATAATTTTTACGCTACCCAGACCAATTTTTTTAAAATGCTTTAAACTATTTTAAAAACTACAACATATAAAGAAAGTATTTTTGTATCATATGATCCATAAAAATTCAACAAAGTAACGAAAAATAACAAAAAGTTAGTTCTGCAACTAGCTGTTTGGCCTCACAACGGAATCAGTGGCAGTACAATATAGTGGTGTTGGAGCACTTATTGGAACTCTGTGGTAATTCTGTTTTCAATTTTCAGTGGAGGCCTGGGGAGAAATGCTCCAGACGCATGTCTTTGTAACGTGGGAGGAAACCAGAGCACCCACAGGAAACCCACACAAATGAAGGGAGGACATGCAGACTCCACACAGAATACACCCCAGCCCAGAATCGAACCGGAGAACCTCTTGCTGTGAGGCGACAACGCTACAACAGCACCACTGCACCGTCCAGTAGTTCACTGGGACTGACTCAGGGTTTAATTTAGACTGCTGATCCTTCTAGTAAAGCAGTTTCCTGAAAATAGTCAAGATTCTGAATCAGAACAGGAAGATGCAGGGATGGAGTCAATGTTTCATCTTCAGATTTCCTGATTCAGACTCTGAAGAACTGAGTTTCTGATTCTCCCTGTTGGAGGTTTCTATTTCACTGTTGCTAGAATGTCCCAGTGTTGTCAGTGGGAGAAAGTACAGTTGTGTCAGAACTTATCAGAACAGTAGATGTCTTACTGATCACTGTTACAGTATCCCTGACATATGGGTTGTCACCACTGACAGCCGGCTGGGATACCACAGCATTACCTTTCCTAGGTTGTAAGTCCAATGTGTGACTTCAGCTCATATGCATTTGGGTATAAAAATGGATGTACAAGTATGGTTCCTCAGACCATCTTCAAATCAGTGGCCTGAAGACTACTGAAAGAGAAAACTGGTCAGCTAGGAGGGGTGCAGCTTAAATTGGGAAGAAAACTTCCCTGGATCTATGTAAGAGAGTCAAGGCTAGAGCAGAGGGGTGAGACAACTGAAGAGGAGATGGAGAGTGGGATGGAATACTGGAAAAATGATCAGTAGGACATTTACTGTTATGGGACATTCTTACACAACTGTATTATGTCCTTACTGAAATAGATTTTGTAGTATTCCTGACATATTAACTCCCAGAGCTGAAGAATGAAGGAATGTTAACTGACTATTGAGAAGAACTCTCCAGAATCTGGACAGGACCAACTTAGCAAAGGCTCTCCTGGACCTGGAGAAAGCATCAGTTTTCTAGTGTTTGGTATAGGTGTGTACAAAGGACCATGTAGCTGCCTCCAAGACAGATCTGGAACCTATTACTTTGCGATAAGCTCCTAAGAAAGTGACTGTCCTAGTGGAATGTGCTTTAGGGAAGGAGGGCAAGGCCTTACCATGGAGTGAGTAGCAGAAAGTAACTGCCTTTGAAATCCAAGCTGCGATACTTTTTTGAAGACTGGCTATTCCAACTTAGGGATCATAAAAGATGCAAACAGCTGGTCAGTCTTTCTGAAGGGCTTAGTTTTGTCCAGGTAAAATCTAAGTAGTCTGTGAATATCTAGAGAATGTAATATCCATTCACCCTGTTTTGGGTATTGGAAAAGAAGGTGGGAAGATAAAAGGGACTGAGACATCTCCTTCACTACTTTAGGCATGAAAGATGAGTTAAGCTCAGTGTCACCCACTCTCTGTGAAAAAAGAGAAAAGGGGGAATGGTCATGAGAACCTGCAGCTCAGAAACATTCACAGAAAAGGTGAAGGCCAAAAGAAGGATTGTTTTCCAATTACAGAATTTCAGAGAAGTAGAAGAAGCTGGTTGAAAAGAGTGTCGGACAGAGTGATGTTTATGAAGCTGGAAATTGATGGTGTAATGATGAATGTTGTTAGTACGTATGCTCCACAAGTTGGGTGTGCAATGGATGAGAAAGAAAAATTTTGGAGTGAAGTGGATGAAGTGGTGATGACTATACCCAAGGGTGAGAGAGTGGTGATTGGAGCAGATTTCAATGGGCATGTTGGTGAAGGGAACAGAGGGGATGAGGAAGTGATTGGTAAGTATGGTGTTAAACAAAGGAATGCAGAAGGTCAGATGGTAGTGGAGTTTGCGAAAAGGATGGACATGGCTGTGGTGAATACATATTTTAACAAGAGGGAGGAACATAGGGTGACACATACAAGAGTGGAGGAAGATGCACACAGGTGGATTATATCTTATGTAGGAGGGCCAGTTTGAAGGAGATTGGAGACTGTAAAGTGGTGACCGGAGAAAGTGTCGTTAGGCAGCATAGGACAGTGGTTTGTAGGATGACGTTGGTTATCAAGAAGAGGAGGAGGAGTGTGAGGGCAGCACCAAGGATCAAGTAGTGGAAATTGAAAAAGGGTAATTGTGAGGTGGAGTTCAGGGATGAGTTAAGGCAAACACTGGGTGGCAGTGAAGAGTTACCAAATAGCTGGGTAACTACAGCAGAATTAGTAAGGGAGACGGCTAGAAAGGTGCTTGGTATCACATCTGGACAGAGGAAGGACGACAAGGAGACATGGTGGTGGAATGAGGAAGTACAGGAGAGTATACAGAGAAAGAGGTTGGCAAAGAAGAAGTGGGATTGTCAGAGAATGAAGAAAGTAGACAGGAGTATAAGGAGATGAGGTGCATGGCAAAGAGAGAGGTGGCGAAGGCTAAGGATAAGGCATATGAAGAGTTGTATGAAAAGGTTGGCCACTAAGGAGGGAGAAAAGGACCTGTACCGATTGGCTAGACAGAGGGCCCGAGCTAGGAAAGATGTGCAGCAGGTAAAGGTGATAAAGGATAATGAGGGAAACATACTCACAAGCGAGGAGAGTGTGTTGAGATGGAAAGAGTACTTTGAGGGGTTGATGAATGAAGAGAATGAAAGGGAGAGAAGGTTGGATGATGTAGGGATAGTAAATCATGAAGTACAACGGATTAGCAAGGAGGAAGTAAGGATAGCTATGAAGAGAATGAAGAATGGAAAGGCTGTTGGCCCAGATGACTTACCTGTGGAAGCATGGAGGTGTTTAGGTGAAATGGCAGTGGAGTTTTTAACCAGATTGTTTAATGAAATCTTGGAAAGTGAGAGGATGTCTGAGGAATGGAGAAAAAGTGTTTTGGTACCGATTTTTAAGAATAAGGGTGATGTGCAGAGCTGTAGTAACTACAGAGGGATAAAATTGATCAGTCACAGCATGAAGTTATGGGAAAGAGTAGTGGAAGCAAGGTAAAGAAGGGATGTGATGATTAGTGATCAGCAGTATGGTTTCATGCCAGGAAAGAGCACTACAGATGCGATCTTTGCTCTGAGAGTGTTGATGGAGAAGTACAGAGAATGTCGGAAGGAGTTGCATTGTGTTTTTGTAGACTTAGAGAAAGCATATGACAGGGTGCCTAGAGAGGAGTTGTGGTATTGTACGAGGAAGTCAGGAGTGTCAGAAAAGTATGTAAGAGTGGTACAGGATATGTACAAGGGTAGTGTGACAGCGGTGAGGTCTGCGGTGGGAGTGACGGATGCGTTTAAGGTGGAGGTGGGATTACATCAAGGATCAGCTCTGAGTCCTTTCTTATTTGCAATGGTGATGGACAGGTTGACAGACGAGATCAGACAGGAGTCCCCGTGGACTATGATGTTTGCAGATGACATTGTGATCTGTAGTGAGAGCAGGGAACAGGTGGAGGAGACCCTGGAGAGATGGAGATATGCTCTAGAGAGAAGAGGAATGAAGGTCAGCAGGACTAAGAATATATGTGTGTGAATGAGAGGGAGGATAGAGGAATGGTGAGGATGCAAGGAGTAGAGGTGGCGAAGGTGGATGAGTTTAAATACTTGGGGTCAATAGTTCAGAGTAACGGTGAGTGTGGAAGAGAGGTGAAGAACAGAGTACAGGCAGGATGGAGTGGGTGGAGAAGAGTGTCAGAAGTGATTTGTGACAGACAAGTACCTGTAAGAGTGAAAGGGAAGGTCTACAAGAGGGTAGTGAGACCAGCTATGTTATATGGGTTGGAGACAGTGGCATTGACAAAAAGGCAGGAGTTTGAGCTGGATGTGGCAGAATTAAAGATGTTAAGATTTGCACTGGGTGTGACGAGGGTGAACAGGATTATGAATAAGTATATTAGGGGTCAGCCCAGGTTGGAAGGTTTGGAGACAAAGCCAGAGAGGCACGATTACATTGGTTTGGACATGTGCTGAGGAGGGATGCTGAGTATATTGGGAAAAAGATGCTAAGGATGAAGCTACCAGGTAACAGGAAAAGCGGAAGACCTAAGATAAGGTTTATGGATGTGGTGAGAGAGGACATGCAGGTGGTTGGTATGACAGAGCAAGATGCAGAGGACAGGAAGAAATGGAAACAGGTGATCTGCTGTGGTGACCCCTAACGGGAACAGCTGAAAGAGAATGATGATGATGATAAGAAGTTGGTTCAATGAAAGGCAAAGTAAGCCTTTCTAAAACAAAATTAAAATCCCAAGTACGAGAGATGGGTTTCTTAGGGGAGGGGAGATGCAGAACTCTGCTAAGGAAAAGCTTGACCTCCTGCCTAGCCATAAGTGGGGGGCTAAGAGTGAGGCAGGTACTGATATAGCCTACTTGCTCATAAAATCTCATCTGCCTGAAGCTCACACAGATATTGCAGTACCATAGGGACTTGTGCTATGATATCATCTTGTCTAGGTTTCCACTTAGCTAAGATTTTCTGACAGTAGACGATCTAGCCTATTGCAAGACTTGTACCACGCCTTCAGAGGAGAGATGTCTGAATGATTATAATCCTATCATCCATAGGGGTAGGGTGAGGGATGTTAAGATTCCATGCAGCAAAACTCATTTTTGATGAATAATCAGGTCTAGCTGCAGAGGAACCCTCCTGTAACTTCCTTCTGCTAGGTGAAATAGCAGGGGGAGCCAATGTTGCTCCAGCCAGAATTAAGCCAGTATGGGTGCCACCTTTTTTGCTTTGAGAAGAATTCCTGAAAGGAGGGACACAGGAGGGAAGGCACAGAGGAACTTACCTACCCACTGTAAAGAGAAAGCATCTGTTCCTCCAGGCTGTGGGACAAAGGTCCATGATGCAGAACTGAAGGAGTTAATGGCTGCTCGGCAAAGCAAAGAGGTCTATTTGAGGAGTACCACAGTGATGCTGTGGAAGACTGCTCAAGATCCAGTTGTGGGGTCTTCCATTTAGCAACATAAGCAGTCTGCTAGCACAATGTCCTGAGACAGGATGTATGCAGCTGTGAACATGGTGTCCATTTCTGTTGCCACATTCCAAACCTCCTGTGCAAACCTGCAAAGTTGGTAAGATGTGGTGCTTCACTCTATGTATCACATTGACTGTGGTGTTGCCTGTGTACACTTGGGAGTGGTCCTAGTCTCCAAAGGCGGGTGAAAATATGAACAGCCTGCAAAACAGCCCTCTCATCTCTTTCAAACTAATGTGCTCTTCCAGAAACTAGAGTTGCCACTTCACCTGTATTCAGTGTGATTCTGTCCCAAGCCCCCTGAGCCTCCTCAGACACATCCATGTGAACCTGCTGAATGAGTAGGAGGAGGTGTGAAAGGTAATCCTGGGCTGAGGATTATTCTTTTCCTTCCACCAGATAAGGTCTTTCCTGAGACAAGGGACAAGGGTAATTGAGGTGTCCAAGGAGTGACATTGCTGTGACCACACAGACTTCAGGTACCATTGAATTTTCTTCATGTGGAGTTGCACAGGAGAGGTCCTGGAAGTAACTGAGCAGGCTGTGAAATTTCTTCTGAGGCAGGAAGGCATGCATTTTCTTTGTATCCAACTTGCATCCCAGAAACAGGTCCTGTGTAGGGATCATGTGTGATTTCTGGTGGTTTATAGTGAATCTCAAATCTGTATGAAGATGGAAGCTGAACTGAAGATGATGAAGAATCTCTGGGGAGATGGCATGGATCAGGTGGTCATTCAAACAGGGGAAATATGAATCCTTTGAGTGTGGCAGAAAGCTACTACAGGCACTAGGCACTTTGTGAAAACTGCTGGTCTGTGGAAAGACCAGAAGACAGAGCAGTAAATTGAAAAGAGGAGGATTCGCAGAAGAACCGGAGGAATTTCCTGCAAGAGTGATGAAGGGGAAAGTGTGGGTAAGCATCCTGGAGACCTAATGACACTAAGAAAACCTTTGGGAGGATGAAAGGTAGAAGAGAGCATTTTGAAACATGGTGCCTTCAGGTAAGTGCTCAGGACAAACAGGTCTAGGATGGGTCACCACCGCCACTCTTTCCTGGGATTAGAAAAATCCTGGAATAAAACACTTTTCCCATGAATTCTTTTGGTACTAGCTCAATGGTGCCTGTAGATCAGAGTGTGTATGTTCCTTTAAAAGCCATTCCAGTCAGTGGGCATGTGCATGTAAGTACTGAGCACATGCAAGCAAGAGTGCCATTTTGTAGTGAGCAGCCAAAGTGTAAGCATGCATATGTATAATAGTCAAGTAGTTAAAGTTTAATGTTACCGTTCTCAAGCCTGATGTGTGTGTGTGAGATAAACTACTTAAATGAACACTCAGCCTCTTCGTCTTACTGAATATACACAAGGTGAGCAACAGTACTCTGATTTAAGAAATCTTGAACAATGGGAGTCAGAAGGATGCTCTCAGCGGGGGAATGTTTTTCCCCAAGACCTGGCATAATCTTCCCTCATGATGGGGAGGACCCACTTGTCTGTGTTAATATAGTTTCCCATCTGGTTAGGGAACATAGCAAAGGTATAAACCTTCTTCCCCCACTAACCACAGTTCTACTGTCTTTATACGCTGGAAGAGCATTAGTACTAGGCAGCAGCGGCTTTGAGGCTTACGTGATTAGAGAGAGCTACTAAAGGGTTTGCCACAAGGTTCCTATACCTCAGAGATTTCTAAACATGAAAATTCAGGGTTTCCAGCAAGTCTTATACAGTCAGACTGAAGTCGTTGTCACTGTACTTAGTAGTGTAGAGACTGCTTAGCAGTGACTTATGTCTGGCTTATAGGGTTATATCTGATCCAAATCTAATGGAAATGCACATCTACAAGTCAAATGGGACTAGGAGTCACCTGTTCCTAGGAGCTCAATCTAGCCTGTGATAAAAAGAACCTGCTGGAGAGACAGACATCTCTCAGAAGTTGCCACTCCTCTGGAATAGGCTTCCAATTTATGTCAAGCAAAGCACCTCCATGACCCTGTTTAAGTGCAACCTGGACAGCTGGATGGGTAACTGTAAATTTCTGCCGGGGACAGCCCCTGCTTCTTTCCTGGACATGCATACTCCTTGCTAGAAAAATCATGGGCACAGACTACATCTCTCATCTAGTATTATATTGGGATTTAACAACTAGGCTTGTTAAGACCTTCAGGTCAATAGCCTAGTAACATCCTATAAACTTATGAGAGAAAGGAGTAATGGGGTTGGGGGTCAGGGGTAGGATGTTGCATAGGTAGTCACAGGTTTTTGCCTCCAAAGGGCAACCTCCCAACTGGAGGGTCCCTTTGGGATTTTTCAGATCATCTTTTTCCTGGGCATCTTCCTTTGTTTCTGGACTGTCCTCCGATCCGTTCTAATGAATGAGGCAGATTTAGTTGGGTAATTCATGTTTTTAGGGACTGAGGAGAATAGGTTCTTTCTACAGTCTTTCATGATCTTATATCTTGGTATTGGAGTGTTTCGAACAGGCTGCATGTGGAGAAACCGCAAGTATTTGTCCAAGGGTGAATCTAGAACCTTTTGATTTAAAATTCTCAGACAAAAGCTGATTGCAAAGCCATGCATCTCTAAGGATAACAGATCGTATGGCAGCTGCACTAGAAGCAGCATCCAAAGCATCATAACTGCACTTAATGCTGTATCTGTCAATCTGAGTGGCCCATGAAAGTAAGTTCAAGTTGCAGAGACTCTGCTGTTGGACGATTCAAATAACTTTAAGGCATTAAGAACAGAAGTTACACTTAGTCATGAGTCTGATAATTAACTGCCTTAAAGGCAAACATAGCAGAGGTATAAACCTTCTTCCCCCAACTAACCACAGATCTACTGTCTTTATAAGTGGGACAAGTATTAGTACTAGGCAGCAGCTTGGAGGCTTACATAAAGATACTGAAGAAGGGTCTGCCACATGGTTCTTATACATATATTTCAGGCCATCAGGGACCTTGTAAAATCTGTCTGGTCTCTTAGCAATGGGTGGTTAAGAATCAGTTGTAGAACAGGTGGACTGAAAAGTGACCTGGAAAGCCTTAACGACAGAAGGAACTGGGAAAGGGTAAAGGGTACCTTTCTCCAAGAGGGTGTAATACCTCTTCTGAGCATCAGAAATCTGTGTGGATTGCCAACCAAAGTGTTTCATCATGCTATGTATAATTTCCCCCAAAAGAAGTCGTCTCTACAGGGAAATATAGTGAGATGGAGTCCCCTTCATCAGAAGAGATTTGTTCTGGAGAGTGCAGCTGAGAGCAATGTCCCGAGAATGGTCAGAGTCATATCCTCATCAGAGGAAGAGGAAACCACAGTAGGTTTAAGAAGGGTAGCCTGTGATTGTGGAGACTCAAAGGAGGCTTCAAAGACAATAGCTTTGAACAGCCCTTGTGAAAAATTCATCCACTTCTCCTATCTAGCTGTTGAGGGGGGAGGCCACATGTTTAATCTTCTGCTTTTTCTTCTTAGGTGTGATGTCTGCCTGGATGGGATAAGGAGGATCAGAACCATGTCTGACCTCTATTAGAGAACATGGGATTTCTTCTCTAACTGGAATTTGAGGGATACCGTGCAGTCCTTCTGTAATAAGACGCTATTCTTAGGACATACTGGCAATCTGAAAGGCATCAAGAGTCATACTGGCCTCTGACAAAGTCTCAGTAGCAGGCAGAAGTACCCTGACATACTGCAAGCTCTGAAACCTCAGCAAGTATGGAGTCAGGAAGACTGAACTATGGATTTGAGCGAGGCCTCTTAAGTTTTTCCTTTGGTGGCAAAGGGATGTCCAGTGAAGTGGAATCAGCCATCTTGGTTTGGGTCACGTGTTTAAAAAGTTGGGTCATGAGGAAAGTGTTGATGGTAGAAAGCCTAGACCTAAATGTTTTTCAAACACAGTACTAACAGATCGAGCAAGATTTGTTATTATGTTCCTGCCTAGGCAAACAAAAACACACACACACGGTATTGCAATTCCTTGCACAGAATTTGCATACCGCACTTGCACTTACCCATCCTAACTGATGATTTGAAGAGAAAAAGGAAGATTCCCTAACGGGGCACTTATCTGGATATACTAGCAGTCCAAAACAAACAGTGGCAGATTCACAACCCGAATTCGGGCTGGTGTCGAGGTAGTCTGAGGATCCAAGCTCATATGTTTTGTCTTTGTACCCAAATGAATATGAGCTGAGGTCATGTGGATGTATGACTTAGGGAAGGTAAATCTTTGAAACCCTGGCAAGACATCAGTGGTGATAGCTCATACGTCAGGAATACTGCATTTCAAGCTCATACGTCAGGAATACTGCAACAATTATTTCAATAAGGACATCACCAAGGTTTCTCAGTCCATCAGAAAATACTATGAGTTGTCATACAAGGATCTTCCAGAACTTACTCCCACTCTTCCTGTCCTGTCTGCTTTAGAATATACGTGTTTTAATGCCTGCAATTTTTCTGCTAGTCAGCCAGCTATCCCTAAAAAAGTAGACAGGATGTATAAAGTTCCTTGTTTTTTTGTTTATTAATTTTTATACACTATTGCCAAACCTGACCCAGAATGTATAGCCTTAGTTGATTCCACTGCTGCTAAGCACTTAGTTAATTAAAGTCCTGCTCTTTCTAATAAGGGTGGGAAGATTTAACAGATGGGTATGGGAAAAAGTGTATACTTCTGCAACTTTGATTTTCAGGATTTTAAACTGGAGGGGTCATATGTTAATTTGTGAAAGGATGAGGAATGCTTTACCTATAGTTTTTTCTTGTGAAAAAAAATCTCCTTTAAATAACTGACTTTCTTCTACTGCACAGGTCAGTATTCATTGTTGGCAGCATGTGTAACGGTTGATAATTTTTCCAGGAACATGGCTGTTTTAAGGTTTGCTTGGTTGCATTCTCAGAACTTCCCAGATGATGTAAAAAAAATAAGAGGGTGTAAAATCTACCTTGGAAAGAGATTTAGTGCTGGACCCCTCTACTGCAGTGATAATCAAAAAGTATGATGAAAGGGGCAAGCTGATCCAGGGAATATAAGATTTTTCAGCCGACCTTTTCCCAACTGTTTAAGGGACTTTTTTCTCATCTTCCAATTTTGGCAAAATCCGAATAAACAGCACCCA
The DNA here is from genome assembly GCF_019279795.1 of Protopterus annectens. Taxonomy (NCBI): domain Eukaryota; kingdom Metazoa; phylum Chordata; order Ceratodontiformes; family Protopteridae; genus Protopterus; species Protopterus annectens. The sequence goes on along the minus strand of NC_056739.1, from coordinate 1,081,738,153 downwards.
ACAAAATTCAGGTAAGCAAGCATTTAATGGGGTTCCCAAATGAAGTCTCAACCCCCAAAACAAAGAACAGACCAACAAGTCTGAATGACTACACAAAAGATCTTCTCATCCGCTCCCACCATGGTAGCTTTTCTCATCCAGAAAGTTTGAATCTCCATCTTTTTCTTTGTCAACAGATTGTTTCAGACAAATAGGCCCTGAAAATCATTCATCAAGGTTACAGATAGCAGTGGGAGGAAATTCCTCCTTTCCAGGGGGTTTCCACTTGTAATTCATCATATGCCGACTGTAATAGTATAGAACCTGTTCTTCCTTCCCAGATAGGGAAGGGGTTTTATTCAGGGATGTTCCTATATGCATAAGAAAGAAAATGCTTGGAGATCAGTTCTGGATCTTTCTTTACTAAACCTGTTTGTGATAGTTCCCAAATTCATAATGTTGTCATTTCACAACCTGTTACCTCAGCTTCCTCTTTCAGGTTTCCCAGTGACATTAGACTTAATGCTCATCACATCCCAATTCATCCAGACTTCAAATGCTTAAGGTTGTGGGTGTCTAGATCACATCATCAGTTTTCTGCCTTACCCTTTGGAATATCCACTGCACTAAGTGTTCACAAAGCGTCTACAACTCTGATTATAGCTCACTGCAGGCTACAGGGTTATCCACATTTTTCCATATTTAGATGATCTGCTCTGCTTATCTTTGCAGAATCTTTTTCAATGTGTCAGGGAATCTTTCTCTTAGTTGACGGGTTTTTTTCCACAAACTGGGATTCCAAGAGAACATTCAGAAGTCTTTCTTGACTCGCTCACACAGGATTATCATTTGATGTCAACTAGACACCTCAGTTCCAAGACCTTTTCTTTGACAGAAACAGATCTAAAAAAGAATCTATTTTTACCCAAGGGTTTCTACTCAGAATTTGGTCAATACAAGATAATACCTCTTGATTTTAGGTTTCATAGCCTCTATGACTCTCATGATATCCCTTGTAAGACTCCATATGAGAAAGATACAGTGGTATCTGAAATCTCTGTCACAGAATCAACACCCCTTACCTTTTTAGATCCTAGTCCTGGTGTTTATTAGAACAGAAATGCTAAAGATATCCTTAAATCCAAGTCTCACTTCTCCACCCCTGCTCCAAAACAGTCACCACAGTAGATCTGGACTTTGCTTGGGGAACAGTTTCAGGAGGCATAAAAGCGCAAGGAGTGTGGAACAACAAAGACAGACACAAGCACATGAATATCAAGGAGATGCTTGCCCTAATCAAGGCACAACTCTCTGAGCCCTCTTTATGCCATGGGACCTCTTTCAAGTGGTTATAGACCATACTGTAATCATGTGGTACATGAACAAGCAAGGGGAACCAGGTCATACCCCCTTTTCAGACTAACCATGGTAGCTTGGGATACAGCCTCCCAGCACAATCTCGGCTTACAGGCATCCTACATTCAAGCAGATCAAGAACCCTCATGAATGGAACTAGATAAGGGGGTCTTCCAAGATTTGATCCACCTGTGGAGAATTCAAGCAGACCCCTTTGCCTCTTCTCTGAACAATCCTACTGGCAAATTCGGTTTCAGAACTCCATGCAAGAAGGCCTGGAAGACAGATGGCTTTTCTTTTCATGCAACAGGAATGCTTCTTTATGCCTTTCCACTAATATCCAGCGCACTTCTGAAGATTCAGAAGGAATCTCCCATGACCACTGTGGCGACTCCCTTCTGCTCAAGGCAACCGTGGTTCTCTTTTCTTTTGGAAATGATGAGGGGCAATTACCACTACTTCCTCGGAATGGATCTATCCACACAAGAACAGGGGTGTTTGGTATACCCTGCTGTCAATCATCTTCAATTAACCGCCTGGATGATAGGGTCTTAATTCCTTTTAGGCACCCATTTTTTGAGGACACGAAGCAGGTAGTAATGGAGGCAAGAAAGATTGCTACCAGAAAACCATATGATAGCAAATGGAAAAGGTTTTCTAGTTGGTACCAACATATCCAGCACCCATTCAGGCTTAGTTGTTCTCTGGTTTTATATTTGTGCGAGTTAATGTCCTATGGCCTTTCTTTTGCTTCTGTGAAGGTCCATTTACTGGTCATTTCAGCACGTCTGTTCATGGATCCTTTTTCAATGCAGTTTCATGTCACAATATTCTTGAAAAGGGTTTTGCATAAGAGGCCTCCTATAAAACCCAGGGGTCCCTCCTTATGATCTTAATTTTGAGTTAGAGAAACTAACATCTGCTCCATCTGAATAAGCTAATCTTGCTGACTTGAGGTTCTTAGTATGGAAAACAGTTGTACTGGTTGCTCTGACATCTGCAAGAAGAGTACTGGAGTTGCAAGCTCTTATGGCAAGTCAGCCTTATCTCATTTTCAAGAGGGACAGGGTTTGAGGACTAATCCTTCTTTTACTCTTAAAGTGGCATCTGAGTTTACTTTAAGCCAAACTACACGTTTTCTTTTCTGAACCTAAAAATGAGGAGAAACGATATTCCATACCTTGGATGCTCAGAGACAACTCTGGTAAGATCTTGGCAGAATTAAATCTTTCACGTTTTCAGATCAATTGTTCACTTCTTGTGAAGGTAAGAAGTGACAGCCTGTGCAAAAACTGACTCATTCCAAATGGTTGTCTAAGGCTATTACTTTTTTGTTATATTCCCCATAACAAATCTATTCCAGGTGGGGCTGGATTCTAGAAGTATTCTACAAGTTGCTACTTGGTCCTTTGTTCATACTTTTACAAAGCACTAGAAGCTTGATTGCTTCTCTACATATAGATCAACCTTTGCTAGGACCATTCTTCAAGGACTCCTGGGGACCCTTCTCCTTCCATCTCCCAAACATAGTTAAATATGATAATCTAACCATATAGCTAAGACTACTGCAACACTGATCAATATGAAGAACACAGTACAGTTGTGATAAGTTGAATTTAACATAACAGTAGATGTTTGAATAATCACTACAATCCCCCTTGTTTTTGGTGTGTTTTTATGCCAGTGTGTGGACATACATATTTTTATTTGGTCCTGGTATTGTCCTTTCAGGGCTCAGCCTCCCTCTCCCTGCTGGCATGAAAGCTCTGAAGGGCTTCACACCCAAACTTGTCTTTTAGTCAGCTCAGCTCGACCTGCTTGGCAGTTTGGGTACGTGAAAGTTGCACTTAAACTTTGAAAGCTGGCCTGCTGTGATTATCCTTTGCAAGATATAACCCATACAGCTAAGGCTACTGCAGCAAGGGATCTTTTGAAAATCTACTGTTTTGGCAAGTTCAACTTACATAACTTTACTTTCCAACTTTAGTTTTAGAAATAATGTTTAACTGATAGCATTAGAAGAAGGCATGCAGCACATACCAAGTGGTTACAACACAAATGGCATCAATGGAAGAGACACCATACACCTTATGGAAACGAACCAAGGTTTTGAAAGTACAGTCTTGTTATTGATGCAATCTAATAGCCATCTAGACAAGGTTTGATTAGAAAGATTCTGTGTAAATAAAATCTATGTTGTCTGTGGACATCTATGGTGTGTAGGATATATTCCCCTTTGTTTGGATAACTTGGGAACACTGGGATACTAATGGGTAGATTGATATTTGTAGGAGCCACCCTGGGAAAAAAAACAGTTAATTAGTTCTTAAGGTGACTATCCTTTTAAAAAAGCAAATATAGTGCAGTAACAGATAATACTTCTGCCAGAATCTCTGGACTGAATGCAACAGCCACCAGAAAAAAATGTTTTCCAAAATAAACCTGGTGTGTGGAAGATGCTTGCTGGAATGGGGCTTAGTTAGAGCATCTAGGTCTAGACTTAAATTCCTGGGAGGAGTAGGGACCTTAATGGGAGGACAAAGTAGTAACAACATTTTGAGGAATGTCTTGTACAACTTCTGAGAAGCCAGAGAAGTGTCTGATAACTAGAGTGGTAAAATGGAAATGGTAGCCAACTGAACTTTGATAGTGCAGCAGCTGTAACCTGCTTCAAACAGGGGAGAGAAAAATTGTGAAACTTCTGAAACAGAACATGGATCAAATCCCTTGAATGAAGGCCCAAAAACAGAAATTTCCATTTACTTCTATTAACCTTTCAAGGTAGACTGCTTCTAAAGCAGCAGACAAAAATTCTGATTGCAGCCTATAAAAAAAGAAGTATGTCTGGCCATCCCTCACCACACTGAGGAGCATCCATGGTTGTTACTGGTGCTGGAGTACAGAGAACAGTCTTTCTGACTGAAGGAGTGGACACATCAACCATCAGTTCAAATGGTTCCTGCAAGACTGAATTAAACAAGTGATAGCAGAAAGGGGCGTCTGTCAGTTGAGATCAGTGTGTGGAGAATATATGTTGGAGGATCCTTGTGTGAAATCTGATAATGTATCATGAAGCCCAGAACTCTTATGATCAGCATCACAGAGGACTTCTGATGATGGCACAGGCTTCACACTAAACGCTGGAGAGACCGAGAGTAATCTTGCTGAAGACAGACATACTTGACATGAAGTTAGGTCTGGATGGCATCTGATAAAAATATATATTTTTTAAGGGCTGTAGCTATGATTTTCAAAAGCTTACAAAGATGCCTAAAGGATAGGCTGTAAAAAGTAGTCTCTGGATGTTAAGGACACTCTGTTCCTTGCAGTTAGGAATCAATTGTCTAGGTAAGGGAACATGCAGATCACCTGTAGCCACAGGTGGGCTGTGACTATAGATATGTACTTTGTGAACAACCACAGGGCTGTGGTGAGACCAAAGGGCAAGGATCTGAACTAGTAATGGGTGCCTCCTACCCAGAAATTCAGGAATCTTCACTTCTTTGCTACCTTTATATACAGGTAAGAGTCCTGGAGGTCTGAAGAACACATCCAGTTGTTTGCCTTGAGACAGGTCAAAACTGCAGACACTGACCATTTTGAAGAGTCTTTTTATGAACGGTTTTAAGCCACTGAGATCCAGAAAGTACAGTTGTGTACACTTACCATAAATGTAGATGTTCGAGTGCATTCACTGTTGCAGTCATTACAATTGGGTTATCCTGCTGGCAGGCTACCCTCAGTCGGCCTGAATTCCAAAGTCTAGGTCCGGCGTCGGTTGCTGTCGCCTCCTCCCTGACGTCAGTGCGCCAGGGGTATAAAAGATGCAGCCAACGCCATTTTCTTCAGTTTTTCTTGCTCCAGATGTCACGTGCCCCCAAAAGGGTTGGCTAAAAATATGTCAATAAAACATGCATGCACCAAAGTATATATTTTGCCTTCATCTACAAGCAAATACACCACATAGGTTGTATAGAATAGAGAAGTACAGATAAGTTCCAGCAAAGAAATGGGGGATGGCGGGTGGGTAACCTGGACTGCAACAGTGAATAATCTCGAACATCTACATTTATGGTAAGTGTACACAACTGTACTATGTTCTTTGTGTTTCACTGTTGGTCATTATAATTGGGTTGACTCCCAAAGCTAAGGTTGGGAGGCTGGAGCTAAATAGCATTAGGAGCGGCTATTAGGCCCTGCAGAACTGCAGTGTCAAAGCCTGCCCTGGATTTAGAGTAGAGTGGTAAGTGATCGTGCTTTGTGAAGGTGTGTACTGAACTCCATGTAGCAGCCTCTAAAATGTCTTTGGTTGGTACTCCCCTGAGGAAGGCTGCTGAAGTGGCTGCTGCTCTGGTTGAATGTGGCCTAATGCCCTTAGGTACTGGCTTGCCATGTTGTGAATAGCAGAAACGAATGCAGTGACCTGTCCACTTTGAAATAGTCTGCTTTGAGATAGCCTTTCCTTGTGATCCTGCAGCATATGCCACTAATAATTGCTCTGTCTTTCTGAAAGCTTTGGTTCTGTTCAAATAGAAGTGTAGCTGTCTGTGTATGTCCAAAGAATGCAGAATTCTCTCCCCCTTATTCTGTGGGTTTGGATAAAAGGTAGGCAGATGAATAGTTTGGTTAAGGGCCACACTGGACATTACCTTAGGCATAAATGTTGGGTTTGTCCTCACAGAAACCCTGTCTGGATAAAAAATGATAAAAGGTTCCACAGCCATGAGTGCCTGTAGCTCTGATACTCGTCTTGCAGAAGTTATTGCTAGGAGCAGAGCTGTTTTATATCCGCTGTAGTGGCTGGCTCAAAAGGAGGCAGGGTGAGTTTTTCCAAGACATAATTGAGGTCCCATGCAGGTATTAGTGATCTCCTTGGAGGCCTTACATTTTTGGCCCCTCTGAGATACTGCCTTAATAAAGGATGAGAAAAGATTGCTGGCTCTGTATTGTAATGAGCCAAAATGGCAGAGGCATGAATTTTTATAGATGAAAAGGATAGGCCTTTGTCCAGCATCTCAGTCAAGTATTGCAAAATCCGAGGAATATTTGGTACAGCTGTGTCAATTCCTTGTGCCTGGTTCCAAGCACAGAATCTCTTCCATCTTCCAGCATAGGATTTTCTAGTACTAGGCCTCCTGGCCTCCAAAATGACATCCATCCCCACTTTAGTGAAATGTGTGTTTTGTATGACTACATTATCCGCCATGATGCCAGATTTAAGGTCTTGAGTTGGCTGTGCAGGATCTGATTGTTCTGCTGGGACAGTAGATGAGGCACTTCAGGTAAGGTCGAGGCTGGGCATCGAGACAAGTTCCTTAGGATTGGATACCAGTACTGGCGTGGCCAGTCTGGGGCAATCAGCATCAGTTTTGGCTTCTCCTGTCTGACCTTTAGGAGTACCTTAGGGAGGAGAAGCAGAGGAGAAAATGCATATACTGTTAAGTTTTTCCAGCTGAAAGATAGGGCATTCACTTTCCATGCTTGTCTGTGATGCGTCCTTGTGCAGAATCTCTTTAGTTGGCAGTTGTGAGGTGAGGCAAATAGATCTATGTCCGGGCATCCCCATTTCCTTGTTACCATGCTGAAGACTTGTGGATTCAATTTCCACTTGTGGGGATCCATGAGGTTTCCACTTAGTTCATCTGCCAGAGTATTTATCTTTCCTGGCAGGAATTGTGCCTGCAGATGTAGTTGGTAAGTCAGCGCTGTGTCCTACAAAGTCATGGCTAGTCTGCAAAGGGGGTAAGAATGAGTGCCTCCCTGCTGGTTTATATACCACATGACAGTGGTATTGTCTGTCTTTATCAGTAGTTGTCCCGGATGAAGTAGGTCCTTGAAGGCTGTCAGGGCATTTTGAACAGCTAGCATCTCTTTTTGATTGATATGCAGATGCATTTGGTTTGCGGACCATGTGCCTTGAATACATCTTCCTGCCATGTGGGCTCCACAGGCATAATCCCATGCATCCGTTATTAATGTCTGTGTGGCTGGGGGTAGAGTGAATGGCTGTCCCTTGTTCTGGTGACAGGCCTTCGCCCACCATCGAAACTCCTGTTGCAGGCAGGGAATGAGAGTAACTATCGTTTCCAGGCTGTGGCAATGTTGAGTCCAAACACTTTTTAGGTACCACTGAAGTTTCCTCATATGCAGTCTTGCATATGGAATTAGTAGAATGCAGGATGCCATGAAGCCCAAAGCCTGCAGAATTTTTCTTGCAGATAACTGGGCCTTTGTGAAATAGGTAGTCAGTTGTCTTTGTTGGTCTGGCGTGAGATAAGCCATCTGGGTAGTTGTATTTAAGCTTGCACCCAGGAATATTATCTCTTGAGAGGGTACTAGTTTTGATTTCTGTTTGTTGACTGTGTACCCTAGGCATGGTAGTAATCTCTTTACAAACGCCAGATGCTGTAGTAGAATGTCCTTGTTCTCTGCATGAATGAGGCAGTTGTCCAAGGAAGGATATATTTGTATTCCTCTTTGTCTGTAGTATGCAATTACTGGTGCCAGGCACTTTGTGAAGACCCTCGGCACAGTAGATAAGCCAAAGGGCAGTGCAGAGAATTGGTAGCGCATTGAGCCAGCTTTGAATCTGAGGTATCTTCTGCATGTTTGTTTGATTGGGACATGCAGGTATGCCTCTTTTAGATGTAGTCACAAGCCAAGCCTTCTTGCCCAACACGGGCAGAAGCTGCTGTAGAGTCAACATTTTGAATTTTGGAATATCCAGATATGTGTTTAGAATAGGTAGGTCCAGTATTGGTCTCCAGGCTTTGTCCTTTCTGGGTACCAAGAACAGTCTTGAATAGAATCCTTGTCCCTGCTCTTGTACTTGTTGAATGGCCCTCATGTCCATGAGGAATGAGACTTAGGTTCATAGTTTCATACTAGGCTATCTGCCCTAGGGCATTTATAAGCCTAGCCAGAGTGTGTTTGGCTTTCGCCACCCCTTGGAATGAGTATACTGTGCCCATTTTAAGGTTTAGTTTACTGTACCTCTGTCTAACAGTGACACAGAAGTGACCCCCGGGGTAAACCTAGAATCTCCCATCCACTCGTCAAGATTTCTCTTGAAGAGAGTCAGTGAGGGGCTCTGCCTAACATGGCCTGGAATTTTATTCCAGAGTGAAGGGAGCCTCTGGGTTATGAATCTGTCCCTCCAGCATGTCCTATTTATTTTGTGCTGAGGTTCAAATCTCTCGCTCGCATAACTCTGGTGGATTTGGATTTTCTGAGGTGGAGCATGTCCATTAATTCCGGGTTGGACATGGCCTTATACGTCAGGCATAGATCGCCTCTGAGTAGGCGGTATGCTACTGAGTAGAGCTGGAGTTTCTTTAGCCGGGCAGCATATGACATATGTTTGAGTCCCTTGATCCTCTTGGTGAGGTAACTTCTGGGGTCTTTCCAATTGCTGCAGGTGTCGGGTAAGGTACATCCCAAATGGGGCATTGTACTCAATTATGGACCTGATGAGGGAAGAGTAAAGGGGCACAATGACCTCTCCCGATCTAGATGTGAATCCCTTCATGATAAGGTGGGCAACATAGAAGGTCTTTCTAACCACTTTGGCAATGTGACTGTCAAACGAGAGGTTACTGTCAACTTGGGTCCCTAGGTCCCTAATTACTTCTTCTGTACTTAATGGATTACCACCTAATGTGGTAATTTGTGGGCACTTTTTTTTCCCCAAAGGGTATGACTATACACTTTTTGGCGTTTAGTTTAAGGCCATGGCTCTGGCACCAGTTTTGCGTTTCTATGAGACCCTTTTGAAGGATGCTTGTGTCCGCTGGAGAATCAATTATGGCACCCAGTTTGCAGTCATCTGCGAACTTGGTCAGCCACAATCCTCCCATGTTAGCCTGCACCTCAGAAAAATAAATACCGAACAAGAGAGGTCCCAGGACAGAGCCCTGTGGGACGCCACTTGTGACTGGTTTAGAGTATGACATGGCTCCAGCAGTTCTGACCTTGTGGGTTCTGTCCTTGAGCCAGTTTGCAACCCATCTTATGACGTAGGGGTTTATATTTAAGCTGGAGAGCTTGTCTATGATGCCCGAGTGGGGTATTGTGTCGAAGGCTTTTGCAAGGTCAAGGTAGGCTGTGTGAACTACCTTACCCTCGTCAATGGCCTTGGTGACTGTTTCAAAGAAGTCGACCAGGTTCAAGAGGCAGGATCTGCCCTTAAAGCCGAATTGGGTAGGATCCAGTGTCTGTAGGTCCCCAATGTTTTTGTGAATGAGTTCCATAATGATCCTCTACATAGCTTTGCAGACCAGGCTCATCAAGCTTATGAGGCGGTAGTTTCCAGGGTCCGTAGAAGCACCTCCTTTGTGGACCACTGTTGCTGTACGTCATTCTTTGGGTACATATCCTGTAGTAAGGCTGAGATTAAACAGCTGCCTTATGTGTGGGTTTAGCTCTTCTTGGAGTTCATGTAGCTCACAACCCGGGACACTGTCTGGTCCCATTGATGCTGTGTTTTTAGCTTTGGAGAGGGCGGCTCTCACCTGGGTATCTGAGATGTCAGGGAGGCAACACTCTGCTGGGATAGATATTTGTCCCTTTGCGGGGGAGGGGGGAGAAAAATTTGCACTGAACCTGTCTGCTAGTATGTTGGCAATGTCTGTGGGTTCAGTGTATTTTTTGTCATTTTGGACTAACTCTGAGCATATCTGGGAGTTTCCACTCAGGTTTCTAACATAACTAAAGAAAGCCTTGTGATTATCTTTAGTGTCTTGTGCAATTTTTCTCTCAAAGTTGGCCTTGGATGATTTTATGAGTGATCGTAGTTTTTTGCTAGTACTGATCAGAGATGCCTTCCCTTTTATGGATTTTGCTCTATCATGTAGTAGCTTCCTCCTTCTGTTGCATAGCTTATTAAAGGCTGGCACTTGTTTTTGTGCCTCTGCCCATTGATGTTTTGGCAGGTCTGGGCAACCGTTTGCCCTTGGCAGGGTATGGAAGTGAAACTTGTAGCCTTGTGACACTGTTTAAGACCCATTTGTCCTGGGTTATGTGCCAGTTTTGAGAAAAAAGTGCAAGTTTTCCCCCTAAAGGTGCTGCCAGAAGATAAGTGCTTGGCGCAGGCAGGGGGAAGTCACTGGGACTATTTCCTGTATGGCTGTGATTTGTCTTCTCCAGTTTTGGAGGTAGAAGCACCCCATTGTTTAGACCTATACGAACCTTGAGGCTGGGATCTGCCTCTAGGGCGTCTGTATCTGCCCCTTTGTGGCCTGTCCGACACTGGAAAGGACCAATTCTTTGTAGGCCAGTGTCTGGTAAATCTTGGTGGCTGTACCTGTAAGAAATCCTTGACTGTTTGCATAGATTTAGCTTTGTCCTCCATTTTCTTTAACACCTCTTCTGCTTTAACACCAAACAAAGCATCATGCTGTAATGGAGCATCTAATAATTTTGTTTTAACATTATCAGGTAGATTTTGTTCCTTTAACCAAGCATGCCTCCTAATGACAGAACCCGTAACTGCGGCCCTGCAGGTGGCCTCCAGAGAATCAAAACCACATTGCAAAGTATGCTTTCCAACTTGTTCAGTTGCATGCAATAAATCCTGTATTTCTTTGTTTTCTGCACATTCAGAATTTATCAACATTTTCTGTTTAAGCAGTGACAAAATATATTGCTGATATTTGAGCATATGAAACTGACAATTTAAAACCCTTATAGCCAAGGTAGCAGAAGTGTAAATCTTTTTTCCCCATCTGTCCAGTGCCCTAGAATCCCTGTCAGAGGAAGTAGGGTTCTTTGCAGTGGAAGCCTTGACCCCTTTGGGACCCTGAGAGAGAGTTTCTGGGTCAGCAGCATGGTTTTTGAAAAGGAATTTATGAGAGTCAGGAGCCCTGTAGTACACCTGTCTGGCTTAACAGGAGCTGGAGGTAAGGAGTCAGGGGTCAGACTGGACTCTGAAAATACATCTACAATGTCTAACACAGGTGGAATAGCTAGGGGCCTGTGTTGTGGTAGTACAAGGAAGTCTCTGAGCCTTTTCTTAGATTCTGAATAATCTTGGCTCTCCCAGTGGAAATGCTCCCTTATGGTATGTAAAGTTTCCCCAAACTAATAATCCTCAGGAGGAGAGGCTGAAGGGATAGATTCTAAAGCAACAGAATCCTCATAGGGAGGAAGAGAGTATTCCTGATCAGAAGAGGAGTCAGATGAAATGGAAACCGGATCTGAAGGTTCATATTCTGTCTCTTGCCTAGGCCTCATCAGGTGGGGGATGGGAACCCCTGATCAAAGGAATTAGGTCTTCGGCCATTTTCAGCATCTGTTTTTTAGACATGGAGGCCTGTCCATGAGGCTGTTGTACTTGTTTCTTTGTCTTTAAAGGTGCTTTAGTCTTTGGCTTTGAAGCTGAAGTCGTTTTAACATATAATTGAGTAGGTCTGAAAACACCCTCAGAAGCCGATGCCTGCTCAGCGGCTCTGGACCCATCTGAGGGAATAGTTTCCGACGGTCCAATACCTTGAGCTTCCAGTGGCCTGGTCGACTCCACGTGGGTGTCGGTAGCGGCCTACGAGTCTAAAGCAGCGGGCGTCAGGGGCTGCGAAGGTCACCTCACTGAGAACTGGCGACTGGCTTAGAAGAAGCCTCGTCGTCTGTTTTGGACCTCGGATGCCTGTCCTTTTCTTTGCGTTTCTTGTGAATTCCGGTAGCTGGATGGCTATCCGACATTGTATAGTTAAATCTTCTGCCAAAATAGTGAAATGCAAAATTGTACCGACGCTTAATAGTGCGTTGGTTAAATATAGCACAAAACCGACAACTAGCAACGTCGTGGTCAGGGCCTAGGCAAGGAATACAGTAAGAATAAAAGTCTTTATGAGGTATTTGCTTCCCACAAGAAATACAATTATTAACTTTTTCTGACATCGGTCTGGAGCAAGAAAAAAAAGTTTCCCCAAAGGGGTACTTCGCTTTTAGTGAAGACTTCGGATCTGAAATTCGAACACGAAAATCTCAGGAGTCGGCCGACCGGCACTTGTGAACTGCTTTTGCTTCGGGCACCGCGCGACAAGAAAGACTGAAGAAAATGGTGTCGGCTGCATCTTTTAGACCCCTGGTGCACTGACATCAGGGAGGAGACGACAGCAACCGACGCCAGACCTAGACTTTGGAATTCAGGCCGACTGAGGGTAGCCTGCCAGCAGGATAACCCAATTGTAATGACTGCAACAGTGAAACAAGAAGAACTTCTGGTCTATGGTCCTTGTACTTCTTTGGAAGTAAAAAGAAACTTGAGTAAATTCTTGAACCTCTGGTCTGATGGGACCTCCTCTGAAGAAGGGAAGATACCTCCTCCAGAGTTGCTTGAATGTGGCATGTTGGATGCCTTTTCTTACACATAAACACAGCCAGGCTCAGCTAAAAATTTTCCAAACAATACATCAAGTCTCTCAAAAGCATGTGGGAAAATGTGTTATGGTCTGATGACACCAACGCCGAACTTTTTGGCCACAATCCCAAAAGGTGGCGCAAAAACAACTCTCTGCATCACCAAATGAACACCATCCCCACGGTGAAGCATGGTGGCAGCAGTATCATGCTTTGGGGTTGCTTTTCTTCAGCTGGAACTGCAGCTTTAGTCAAAGTAGAGGGAAGAATGAACATTTCCAAATACCAGTCACTTCTGGCCCAAAACCTTCAGGTGTGTGCTAAAAAGCTGAAGAGGAATTTCACCTTTCAACACAACAATGACCCCACACATACATCCAAATCAACAAAAGAATGGCCTCACCAGAAGAAAATTAAAGTTTTGGAATGGCCCAGCCAGAGTCCAGACCCAAATCCAATAGAAAATATGTGGGGTGACCTGCAGAGGGCTGTGCACAAGAGATGCTTTTGCAAGGAAGTGGGCAAATATTGCCAAGTCAAGATGTGCCATGCTGATAGTCTCCTACCCAAGAAGACTGAATGATGTAATTAAATCAAAAGGTGCTTCAACAAAGTACTAGTTTAAGGGTGTGCACACTTACGCAACCAGCTTATTGTACGCTTTTTATTTTTTATATTTTTCTCCTAACAGATTTGTTTTTCAATTGAATTGTGCAGGTCATAGGTCACATTAAAGGTGGGAAAAGTTTTGAAATGATTTAATGTGGTCTCATTTTTTTATATCACAAAAACCTGGCATTGTAACAGGGGTGTGTACACTTCATATCCACTGTATTATACATTACATATTTTCTTTCTTTAGAACTGTCACTCAGTCTGTTATATACATTGCTCAATTACTGCCTTCCTTTAAACCTCATTACTCCTGAACATTATTTTGCATGTATTATTCCTACAAATTCCATTTATTTCTATGTGATTTGCTCCTTCCCTTTTTTCTAAAGAACCCACCTCCAGTCCTTTTACATTTTTGCAATGTTCAATACTTCAAATATAGTTTTAAATTTTAATTTCCATTTTCTAGCAATTGCTTTTTTTTTTGACAGCCAACAGCATTAAACTTAGTAAGGCCTTATGATGTCTAGGCAATTCAGGGTGTCTATATTATACATTTGAAGCTTCAAAATTTCGAACCTCATATGTTCGGCAACATATGAGCGAAACTTGAATCTTCGAATATATAATAAAAATGTAACAAAAAAAAAAAAAAAAAAAAAAAAAAAAAAAAACTTACCTTAATGCCCTGAGGACGGAGGCAAGCCACCCTGCACCCCACCTTAATATACCAACTCCGAGATCGCACTTCAGTGCAGAAAAGGGAAATGTTCCCATTTGGCGCGTATGGAGCCATTGCCTTTCACACCTTCGAACTTTTCAAAGTTCGATCCTAATGTGTCAACCATATGACATTCAAACTTTGAAACGTTTGATAATTTAACAGAGACGCCCAATTCAGATCCTGTGTCACAGCTCAAAAGAATCATGTTTTTAGGTAGAGCCATTTGCTCCATCAACATTTCTGACAGAGCACTCTGAACAGAATTTTTTAAAATCTATTAGTTTTGTCATAATTACCAAAAGTACATGTTCCCATTACCTCTCTTTCCCATTACACCTAAGGCATTTGTTATCTACCAGAGGAAAAACAATTCTGAAGTCTGCTTAGGCTATAAAACTACCTATGCAAACACCTCCAAGCAAAAACCCTAACCGTATGGACTTCACTGCATACATGGAAATCCTCCTACTGCTCCTCTATAAACTGCCTTTCCAGGATCTCTTCCTAATCTTTTCTATCCTCCTCCGATTTATTCTTATAGTTAGCATGCAATATTTTATAAACCCTACTAATTATCCATTTTTAATGGCAGCTTCTGTTCTAGACTTGATTAAGAAATACCTGGTCTTTCACTTGGTACTCCTCTATCCCTTTCTCTTTGCCTACACTCTGATATTAATCTCTGGTAGGAAAGTGACTTTAACCTTCAGTGAAAACTTCCACTTGGCCTCATTCCAGTCTCTTACCTTTCTCTCCTTCTGTACTTGCTCCCAAAACATTGGTTTATTTGTTCATTTCTCCACATAATTCCAGCCCCTTCTTGCCTATCTTCTATACCTCAACTTGCAGTCATCCCCATCGGCTAAATCTTTTCATCTCCATGCTTATTTCTTAAAATACTTTTTGAATATAATATTCCGCAAGGTGGTTGCTAGTCTCCTTAAGGGTCTGAGTCTAAAATCATACTACCTGTTACTGCTTGAACTTCCACCCTATGTCAGCACCATCCCTTTACACTTTTATTTATATTCTTCTGCTCATGTTATGTACATGAGACTTAACTGTGTAGCTTTGAAGTATCCAATCAAATCAGGTAACAGTAAACCACCATGTTCTATGGGGAGGATCAACTTATCTCACTTAATTCTTGCCCAAATCCCCTCCCAAATAAATTCACTCAACTCTATTATTGTCCACAACTTGATAAAAATAGGTGTAACTTGTATATAAACCTAAAAGGATTAAAAATATTTTCACTTCTTGTTTCTTGCTATCTAAATCATAATCAAAAGCTTCCAGTTTGTCAGTATCATCTTCTGTTTAGTCTCTTCTCACATATACTTACCTGCCATAACAGAATTCTTTTTAGTCTATATACCCAAAGACTTAATATTATTGTGTCCTCAAATATGGAAACTGCTGCAACAAATACAGCTGTGGGTATATAGTTTACTGCTAAAGCATTTGCTTTATCATTAATAATGTTACATTGTTTAAAGGCTTGAAACGGTCTCAATGTTCCACAATACTGGGAATGTCCTTTTCTGGATTAAGTAAAAAATACAATCTGCAAATAAAGCTAACTTTTCTACATTACCATACCAGTTAAGTCCCATAATTGAGTCTCCCTTACTTTCTTTGCCAATGACTAAACAAAGCAAATAAGAAAGGGGAGAGAGAACTCAGCTTCATTCCTCTGTTCAAATATAGCTTGTAGAAGAACCTTCTCACCTTAATTCTTGCAGCCAAACAATTCAATATTGTCGTTCATCTGGTCAGGACAAAACAGACGAATAGTCGTGGGTTCGGTTCAAGCATACTTATCACACACGAACACCAAGACTGAGGCTTAGTAACTTAAACTTAAATAAACTTATAAACAGACTGACTACTACACTCATACATGTTAGCAATGGCAGTTCTCTCAAAAATGGCACTGCTGTCTGCACATGCTCACTATTTATATGCACGTGCCTACACTTGGAAATGCTTATTAAAGTTACAACACACACACTGTTCTATATCCTCCCTCAGAGATAGATCATCCACCATATGACAGTATTCACTGACATGCAATTAGACAGAACTAGTTCTCTGACATGCAATCATACAAAAATCAAACACATATAAAACAATCATGTCCAAGTTGCTGTGTATTTTACACTAGGTCTACAAATACGTTCCAATTGTGTAACATAAAAATCAGAATTGATCTAGCAATGGGAACGGTCTTCAGGGAATGTTCAACTTTGGGGACATCATCAAGAATGGGAATAAATATTGAGACATGTTCTTCAGTATGAAAATTGTCAGGGTTGCTCTGAGATCTAGAGTCTGTATCAAAGGTACGATGCTGTGATATTGATTCAGACACTGGAAGATGATGTCTGCAGTTTCTCCTGTATTCTTTACCCTCAGATTCCACTAAGTAGGATCTCTGCTTGACATATATGCCTCTCACTTGACCAATTCAATCAAAGCCTTTCGCTGTTTGGATCCTCACGGTCTCTCCTCCTTTTAACAGACTAAATCTGCTCATTTTATCACAGTTGGACTTCTGAAAGAATGCTTCTTGAAGAGTTGGGCTTTGATTGCTCTGTTTTTAGCATTAGGCACCAACAAACAAACTGACAGGTTGTTCCGGTTTGCCTAGATAGAGGTCTCTGAGCAGGCGAGTCAAGTAGGTCGTCATGGGGTATATTTCTGAGATTAAGTAAATTCTAGATGATATCAGAATTGTCACGCTTTGATCTTTCTAGTAATTTCTTTGCACTGTGTACTGCATGTTCAGCAAGGCTGTTTGACTGTGGGTACTCCAGACTAGTAGTAACATGGATAAAGTTCTGCTCTTTTGCAAATTTCTGAACTAATTCATAAACTGGGTACCATTGTCAGAAATAACTTTGTGTGGACTACCATGGACTGAGAAATGACGTTTCAACTTAGGAATAACTGCACTGGATGTTAGGTGAGGTAGCAAATCGATCTCAACCAGTTCGAATAAGTCTACCAACACTAAATCATGCAAATTGCTATACTCAAATATGCTAATGACAGCTGTTGACCAAGGTAGTGTAGGAAATTGGCTTAGCTGAAGTGGTTCTTTTTGCAGTGCGGTTTACCACTATTGCATATTAAACGAAACAAAAGCGCTTTATCAATGTCTTTTGACAAAAAGGCCAAAATACTAGTCCTCTCAACCTTCTTTTGGTAGCTTCGGAACCTGGACGGCCACGATGCAAAATCTGAATGTATTCATGCTGGAAGGAAGTAGGAATAACTTTGGGACCTTTGAAAACAATTACCATCTTCCATCAACATCTAGTCTCTGTATGGAAAATAAGGTTGTACTTCTGGCGGTACAGAGAAGATTGCTTTGAAGGCCATCCAACATTTATGAAGTGGTTGAGCTTCTGCAAAATTGGATCAGTCTTTGTATGATCTCTCAGCTCATCAAGTCTCATGGTAGAAAAATTACAGACTTCAATGACAAAGTCAAAATTCTCTGCATCAAGCTGTTCTGTGGTATTTCTGGGTGATATGGATAAGGTATCAACCAGATAAAGAAGTGCGCCTTTTGTATAGACCATTTTGAAATTGTACTTTTGTAATCAGAGCATCATTCTTTGTAGTCTTGCTGGAGCAGTATGTATTGGCTTCTTTAAAATAGTGAGTAGAGGTTGATATCAGTTTTGACTTGGATAGCTCAGCCATAAATATAGTCATGGAACTTCGAACATGCAAACACAATAAGTTCCTTCTCAATTTGAGCATACTGCATTTCAGTTTGGATAAGAGTTCTAGATGCATAAACAACTGGTCTGCCCTCTTGAAGAATAACTGCACAAAGCCCGATCTTTGAAGCTTCACAGGAAAGAACTATTGATTTACAGACATCATTAATATCTCAACGTAGGCGGGTTGGCAATTTGCTCTCTGCTGCTGTTCCAACCATGACCAGACAACATTTTTGTGTCAGCTCTTCTTAAAGGCTCTGATAACTCACTAAAGTCAGGGATAAATTTGCCCAAATAGTTAACCATACCAAGGAAACTCTGTAGGGCTTGGACATCATCTGGAGCTGGCATGTCAAGAATGGCTGCTTATTTGGAAGGGTCTGGTCGTAAGCCTGTACTGGTAAATAAATTACCTACATAAGTAACTTCTGATGGCCTGAATTTACATTTCAGAGGATTGATCTTCAAGTTCATTTCACGTGCTCTGTCCAGAACTTTCCTGAGGTTTCTGTCATGCTTTGCTTCTCCGTTACCTCCAATGGATAAATCATCCACTATTACAGCACATGGATAACCTGAGAAAATGTGCTCCATTGCATGATGAAAGACTTCAATGGCAGAATTTATTCCAAAACACATTCTGAGAAATCTGTATCTACCAAATGGTGTGCTGAATGTAGTCAGTAGTGAAGATTAACAATCAAGCAATACTTACCAAACCGAACTCTTTGCATAAAAGAAAGTAAAAATAGTGGCACTTGGCCTGAGGGTAGCAACCTCCTCGACTGTATGCATAGGATGATGAAGTCTCTTTACTGCCTTTGTTCAAGCCACATTTTAGATTTCTCAAGTCAATTATACAAGCTGCAAAATTTTCACCTGGCTTTTGGTCTCCTGTATAAAACAGGTGCCTCTCTAACTTAACATTTGTCCGGGGGTTGCATATTTCTTTAAATTTACGTTTCAAGCATTCTGGGTCCTCTCTTGATTCAGCCAGTACAATATAGTGGTTTTACCCTTCTCCTGCATATACCCCTGTTGCATACACAAATGACTGCTCTCTTTCAGTGGCTTCTGACCCTGCTAAGTTAAGCAAAATAAAGCTCTCGTACGTGCATCTATGTCAGAAGAAGCTGCTTGTATGAAAATATCGTATTCCTGCTCAAATACTCTCCAATTCTCTGCAATATTATGATCAAACACAAGTGGACTGGGTCTGCGAAATGCCTCAGACATATCAACGCATAGTAGTGAAGGCACTTGAAATTATGTATGAACATACACACACAAAGATGCCAGAACTTGTAATTATGCCAGATAGCATAACAGACTCTCTGAAATAACTGCACTTTGCCAAATGTCTCCGTAGCACAAGAACAGTCTAAAATCACTGTACTTTGAGAAACCACCCTTTATCAATGTAAGAAATACTTCAAAATGCTGTACTCTGCGAATGAACTGTACACAGCAAAAGAGGCTCAGAGTAAGGAACACTTTGAAATGACTGCACTTTGCAAATGAACTGTATACAGCACAAAAAATTTTCAAAATGGGTACTTTGCGAAATAACTCTGTACAGTGTAAGAAACTTTGAAATGGCAGCACACTGGAAACAGAGGTACACAACAAAAGAAACTTTTCAAAATAGCTGCACTTTGACTGCACTTTGCAAAATAACTGTACTTTGCACACAGCAAAGTCTTTGAAATAATTGTACCATAATAAAGCACACGGTTCCCTAGTAGAACCGCAAAGGTCCACTTACCTGAATATGTAAACCCTGACACATCTTCATCGAACTGCAAAAACACTGATCGTCCTGAACACGAAATCTGAAATGTCAAATCGTCATGGTTGGCCCGTCTGCGGTACAGCTCCATAAGATAAGTGTGGGATAGTTACGGACTTTATGGATAGGGTGCGAGTTAAGGTAAGTGCATAGATAGTAATGTATGTGAGATTTAGTGTAGGGTTAGAAGTAGGGTTTTGTTAAGTGTATGTGTGTGGATTATTTATTTTGTTTGGGTTTAGCTTCTTAAGGTAAGTGTGCAATAGTTACGGACCTTACGGTTAGGGTACAGGTTAAGGTAAGTGCATGCATGATGGTATATGCAAGATTTAGTTTAGGGTTAGAATTAGGGTTTTGGTTAGTGTATGTATGTAATTTATTTTGTTTGGGTAGGTAGTATGTAGCGGGTGGTGAGGTGGAACAACTATGACTGTTCGAGTTTTTGAATTTCCCGGTTTAGGGCATTCGGTGTATTCGCGGTTCGCGTAATACGTGAAGGTGTTTATGTATTCGGTGAACAGGACTTTCACAGTTCCAATATAGACCCAAGCACACATACTGCAAACATTTTGCACACTCTAAGCTACTTCAAACTCTAGTTATGCTTTGAATGGCTTCAGTCAATGCAAAACAGTAGTTTATGCCAAAACACAGTCGATTACTAAAAACATACAGTTGCCTTGCCTTTTAAGCTTACTTTGCTTTTTATTTTTTATTGCATTAGTTATGCCCATTTAACCTCTTATCATACTCATTAAACTTTTCTTGTGTTCGTTTTACTTTAAACATGCTAATTATGTAAGCCGGAGGTAGTTCTGAACCCCACAAATACTTTTGATAGTTTTATCAAATATCATGGTTTTGAAGATTTTGTTAAATTAATAATGCGTTTTGTCTTTTGTTTAATTAATAATGTGTTTTGTGCCCTACAAATGCTCCTTTTCATTTTCTTTGGAAAATAAATCATTTGTGCAAGTTTTGGTTACCTGAAGTTAGCTTCTGGCCCTTTTTAATTGTTTCAGCACTGTATCACCCAACCTGCTCAATATACCTTCACTGTCAACTCTGCACCTCATGGCTTGAAGAAGTTGCACTGTCAATCCTGGTTCTGACACCATATTGCTCGTACGGTCAGGATAAAACATACGAACAGTTGTGGGTTTGGTTCCAGCAGCTTTATTACACACAAACATCAGGACTGAGGCTTAGTAACTTAAACTTAAATTTAAATAAACTTATAAACAAGACTGACTACTACACTCATACATGTTAACACTCTGGTGGTTCTCTCAAAATGGCACTGCTGCCTGCATGTGTTCACTATATATATATATATATATATATATATATATATATATGTATGCACATGCCCTCTTCAGGAAATGCTTCTTAAGTTATAACACACGCTCTGCTCTAAAAATATATCCTCCAAACTAACCCTACTATTCTATCAAAGAATGAAAATTATTTTACTGAATTACTCACAGAATTCCAGCCAACTCTTCTGAATATGTTCTCTACATCAAGATCTACCAACAATCACAGTATTTTCTTATGTTCTGCTTTTCTTGGGATCATCACTATTCTTATTGATGCTGTCAAATGTTTGCTCCCATCCGCAAAACCACACTGGTCCATATCTATTAATTTTGGCAACACATTCTCCATTCTCTTAGCTTGCACAGATAACCACTTTGTAATCATGGTTTAAAATTTAAATGGGTCTAGAAGGTAGAAGTTTTAAAAGAAACCGGGTCAGAAGTTTTTTTTACACTCTGTAATACAGTCACCACATCTTTTTTTCCAAGATGATGATGCTTCCCCCTTTTAAAATACTATTATGCAAAATCCTGTAGTTTTTTGCCACTTTCTTCCCTTGTAACTTTCAAACTTCCACAGGAATGCAACCTACTCCTGGAAGCTTTACATTTGGATTGACTACATATCACTATATATATTTGTTTACATTTATGCCTTTTCTTTGTTTCCATCAAATGCCTTTTATACAAATGTTCATAAAAAATGCCACTGTAGGATCTCTGGTTAATTTTATTGTCATAGGTCGTTTGATAATTCTTTCTACTTTTTATTGCCCAATTCATTGTACTTTCTTTCATCTTCCAGAGTTATGAATAAAGAGTTACTTAACAACCTTTCTAAACTCATGCATATTATCCAACTATTTTTTATTTTACCTTTAGCATTCTACAGTTGCTCTTCTTCTGGTCCTGTGAAATTCCCCTTGGTTTGCAATTCTTTAACATTTGTAAGTCCTTCTAAATAATTCTTATTACTTCCTTTTCACCCCTTTCTTTTATTTCTACTCTTTTTAAATTCCATTTTTTTATCCTGCTCACTAGCTATCCCTTCTGAAGAAATTACCTTCCCTAATAATTCTCAATTTTTTATTACAAATTCCTCTCTTAACAGGTAAGTATGAAAGAGCCAGAGCTTCATTTTTACTTCATTAAACTAAATCTTTATCTTCTTTTTTTATTGGGACATGATCAGAAACAGTTACTAGGTATGTGTCGAAACTTTAATACACATGCTCATGCATAACAGTTCTTGCCAGCCTAACCCAGTTATTTTTCCTTTGGGAATAACAAACAGATTCTGTCAGAGTTCTCAGTACTGAATTTACATTTTCCATAACAAATATTCTTACATTTTTCTTCATATATATACTCTCTATTGTTACCTTCTCTTCTAGGTCCTCCTACAACATCCTTATTATTCCTAATCAAGTTCTACTCACCACACAAATACTCCCTGCCGAAAGCTGATCATTTCCACCACAATTTTCTTAAGCTCAATATCATCAGTTTTTGGTAGAATATAAGTGCATGTTAGTGGAATCCTCCTCCTCCTCACCCCTTGCGCCAACAGTCCCTTACTCCAACAGATGACCATTATATTTTTTCCTCCAGTATCACTACTGGAGTCCTTCTAGGAATCAATATTATTAATTCCCTTTTCCTTTGCTCCAGATATCATGCTGAATGTCCGTCCTGAAATCTTTTCTTTGTCAAATTCACATGCACTTTTCAATCCAAACATCTCCTGCAACACTATTACTTGCACCCTACATTTCTTAAAATAATTCAGTACTCTGTCTGTTTATTCCTGTAAAGTCATAAGCCATTTACATTCCATGATAAGGACAAAGTAGCTATCATGAAAGAAAGCTACAAATTCTAACCATTACAGACAACAGTTTTTTGAATATGTACTCACTTTTGACTTACATGCACACACTGTTTGGCAGGCTGATCCAAGACCCATTTGAACCTATGACACATTTTTCATTAACTTTTTGCTTCAAAATGAAAATGCTCAACAAAAATAAATACATTTTAGAACCCTATTCTTTTTTAACTTACAACAAACACACCCAACTATGTACCTTTTCAATAAATTAAGTTTACTTTACCCGTCCAAATAGGAGCAACTGCCCTAAATTGATGGCTGCTCCAACAAGCATTACATGTTATATCCTGCATTCTCACTGATTGCTCTCTCCTTTTCTCATCTCTACCCCCCCCCCCCAATTTGTAAACAGTTTGTATGTTTTCAGTAAACACTTTTATTCCTAAGAAAAAGTGCACTGGCTACCTTTAAATGAATAAAATAAACTGCGCACTGATCTATTAAATGTGTTAAAGTATTAAGGATAATGAGGAGGTTAGCACTTCATATTCACTTCCCACAGTTTCAAACTATTTTTCACTGAACTGCTTACCGCTTTATATTTAAATGTTACTGAATCTTTGTCCATTTCCCGTAGGATGATGTACAACCTTCCCTCAGTCAACTGCCTGCACTTGCATACTTCATATGTCCTACTGCGAAAGCATTTGCAAAAGGAAAAAAAGTTAATTATGCAGAAGCAAGGAACTTATTTTCCATGCCTTTTGTTATATTCTCTTATTTTTTCAAGCCTGTTTGCTTAAAAAACCTTGTCCATAGCTTAAACCAAAGGACATTAATCTAGAATACTCCCCCCCCACATAAAGTGGAGAACATTATCTTAATTCTACATATAATTTGATCAATAAACATTTACAACTAACCAAACAGCCCAAGGTCAAATTACTTTAACTTGCTTCTATTCATCTTTCTTATCTTGCTACAAAAACCTGTTTATCTTACAACTAAGATAAAGTACTTGCTTGCTTTAATACCACTGACATAAGCATCAATCAATTAAAAGATTAGTAAAAAAAATACTCCTGTTTTGAATACAAGACAACCTCTACCGTCCTCCATCTGAGCTGGACCAGCAATGTCATTCCTGGGGGGGGGGGGGGGGGGTCCTTGAACTCAAAAATGTGGGCAAGAGTGGCCATATCTGGAATCTTCTGCTCACTATGTTTCTCCAATCTGTGGTGGCACTTCTAAGAACTGCATCATATGTAAGGGCAGTATCAGGTAGAAGTCAGGACTAATGTGACACAACTGGAAGAGCCAGTATATTGGATTATTTAGCAAGCAGAGTAGTACGCAAGACTCAACATTGCAAACGTACAGCAGTATGTCTGGGACACCAAACATTACAAAATATAGTTTGCCAGCTTATAACCTATCATAGGTGTTTGCTAGGCTAACGATCACAAGGGACTAAGTCTAGCCATGCATCCCAAATCTCTGACAAGTTCTGATACCCTTGATCAGTGTAAGCAGGGGCCATGGAGATGAACCATTTACAGGTTGCCTGTGTTCATTAGAGAGACAGATGCCAAACCAGGGATGAATTTCTGGTTCCCCATCCAAATGTCCAAGTTGTACTTGAATTGGGTTAAGGAGGAACTCTGCTTCACATGGATGGGGATCCTGTTCCACAGACAGGGGAGTCTCCGGGATATATACCCGTCTCTCCAGCAGGTTCTATTTATATCACAGGCAAGGTTCAAGTCTTTAGAACTTTCTACTCATCAATCCTGCTACTTCTATCTATTACGGCTCACATACATAATACAGAATTTAACACACAATCTATGTACACTACCCCTTTCCCAGACCCACTACAATTAAAGCATACAAATTTAATAATAGCACCAACTATCTATAATCTTACAAACATAAACCATGCATCATTTACCTTACTTACATAACAATCTTATCCTGATGTTACACAGAAATATAAGTTTATATCAAAATACTTAACATTTATAGTTCACAATGCATCACAGCTCATACTTAGTAGTGATATTCACCTGGCCCCCAAACCAATCCACCCCATCTAGATCTTCACACCTCAACCCAGCCCCAACTCTTAACTTTCCCCAGAAGAGGTACTGACGTACTACTACTAAACATAAATCTCAGAAGTGTCATGAACAAAATTCAAGATTTGCATGCCATCTTTGCTCTATATACTCCAGATATAGCCACTACAACAGAAACCTGGCTAGAACCGGACATCTCTAGCAGCAAAATACTTCCCCCAGGATACGATATAAATAGGCTAGATAGACAACAGAAAAAAGGTGGCAGTATCACCTTTCTATACAAAAACAATCTCAGTTTAGAAACTTTAGACTTAACCATCTCAAACTTTACCACCGAAATACTGTTTACTAAACTAACAATTAATCCAAAGAAACATCTGAACACAGTTTAGCCTATATCACATCTGGGAACAATCTGACTACTCTAGAACACATCCTAAATTAGACAGAAACATCCCTCCCTCAGGAAACAATTATAAAGGGGACTAATGTGGACGGACTCTCCTGTAGCTCTCAAAATTCCTCTGACCACATTAACCTACACATTTTCGCACAAACAATCCAAACTTGTACTAGAGTAGATAAATTCAGTCATGGACTGGCTCCTTACAAACAAACCAAATTTAGCCCTAAACTTTGGCTGTCTCCCAGATAGCCACAGTGACCATATTCCAGCTTACATTCTCAGACACCAAATAAAGCCACAAATACGTACCACCAAATCTGAGATAAGAAAAAAAAAATCTACCCCCAAGATTTTATAACTAGTTTAAAAATGCAACTGGGCACCACTCAAAAATCTTCCTTTAGATGCTGCAGTTTTAATACTTTAACTCAACCTTCCTCAATATCCTAAACATCTTGGCCCCCAAGAACAATAAGGATAAAAACACTTATGCCCCCTGGCTAACCAAACAAACAAGATCTCCATTAAAAACTAGACATAAGGCCTGGGAGAAATGGCTCAATGACAAAACTACAAACATATCTAAAACTATGAAATAAATCTCAAAAACATATTAAACAGGTTAAAATAATTACTTTAGAAGTACCCAATCAAAAAAAATCTAAGAAACCCACAAATATTCTGGGCTGCTACCAAAAAATCCTTACAGCCAGGACAAACAAGTGCCCCCTCCCCAACACTCACCAATACGAAAGACAGCGCAGCCTCACAATTTAAAAGATACTTCACTGAATCCATACTAGCCCTCACAAACAATAAATGCTCTTCCCCTACCCAGGCTCGCACAGTACCCAAGCTTGATCTAAATAACTTCTCTTTTCAACCTGTCCTAATAAACACCACAGTTAAATATCTCAAAAGTTTTAAACTTACTACACATGCTGCCGACTATCTACTGCCAAACATCTAAAAATCACTGAAACAATATCCTATCCAGTATCCATATTAATAAATTGATCCATTTCAGAACAAGCCCCTAAAATTTGGAAAGTCTCATACCATCCCTCTACATAGCTATACTATCACCATTATCTGAAATACTTGAAAGGTGCATCCATTCACAAATCTTAATCTAATAGCCAACAATCTTCTAACATTCAGCATGGTTTCTGGCCTAATCATAGTACCACCACTGCCGTTGTAACATTAACCACCATCACAATGAAGGCAGTTTAGTTTCTTCCATCTTTCTTGAGCTGTTGAAAGCTTTTGATACGGTCTCTCATTCTGAACTCTTAACTACACTCTCGGAACTTAAATGTAGCCATTCTGCACTTGCTTGGTTCCAGCAATATCTAACTGGTTGCCTGCAAGCTGTAAAACAGCAACAAAACCTCTCTTCACCACGGCCTGTAACCTTGGGAGTACCACAGGGATTTATTCTGGGTCCTCTCCTTTTTATTATCTTTATTAACAATCTCCATACTGCCACCCCACTTGCCTCTGTAGTTCAATATGCAGACAATTCCCCCCTGATATGTGCCACCCCAACACTACAAAAACTCCAAAAATTCACCAAGCAGTCATTCAATGCAGTGGAATCTTGCCTGAGCAATGCACAACTTATACTTAACCCTACCAAAACAAAACTCATGCTTTTTTCTCCAACTAGAGTTGCAGACCCCCACCCACCATTCAATACATCATTAAATCATACAATTATTTATCCAGTTCCCCAAACAAAATTACCTGGAGTAGTCACTGACCATAATATGAAATTCGACATACACATCATAGACAATACAAAGAGTCCACAAAATACTAAGAACCCTGTACAGGAATCATCACTTTCTAAACAAATCTTCAAAGGCCACTATAGTAAGAACCCATCTTATCTCTACACTACTATATGCCTCACAAATATTAAGAAATGTGGCCTAGCAAAACTTAAAACTTGCTATACTAAAATTGCAAAGTTTGCTACAGAATCAAATTTCAGATCCCATCATTATAAAACAACTATCTTGGCTTGAACTACCAAATCTACTTGCTTATAATTAATTCACCTTTGCCCACTGAATACTGAATCAGTCAGAAAAAAAAATATTTCAGAATCTATTAATACACTACTCCAATAACAGGGCATTGCATTTCACTAACAAATCCTTCTTAAATACATCCAAACCTAACAATGTAGTTGGAGTTTCACTTTACTCAAACTGCATAGCCCAAACTTGGAATTTCCTGCCATTAAATATTAGAACTAACACTTCCAACTTCTCAAATCACACCTGTCTGAAACCTGGTCCTGCTCTTGCTCAAACCCTGGTTAGGAAATAGATATCTTAAGGCAGCTAAAAGAACACAACCAGTTATTTTTGTATTTGAATAGTATACCCTAAGCATATGTATACTTAAATTGCTTGCTTTTTTCTTTTTTTAACCTTCAATCACAGGACTGCTATTATTTTTATTCCTACCTAGACAACATGATTGTATTAGTGAAATGCATAACATGTATTTTTCATTCTGTGCTTGTATCGGAGACTGAATCAACATTTGTATCTGTACATTGTATATGTATCATACTGTTATTTATAAATGTGGTGCTTTTCTCCCCGGGGCTTTACTGAAAAAGGGCATTTTGTCCAGTCGGACTTTCCTGGTAAATAAATGTAAAATAAATAAAACGGGCATCCAAAATTCCATTCTGTGCTCACCCTTAATTAAGGACAATTTTGACCATCCTTCTTGTGAGGGCAAACGTTTCGAGTCTATGGCCCTAACCACAACCATCACCACAATTATAGGCTAGATGGTAGTCCAACTTCAACACTAAGGGTTGGAATAAAATCTTAAGAAAAACAAAAATCTTGCCAGTAATCCAGATAAACGCTCTAGTCCAAAACGGAAAAATAAAATGTCTTAAAATACAAGAACCAGAGCGAAGCAGAGCTCGAATGTAACCAAAAGAACTTTTATTAAAACACAACCAGACTGCAGGTCAGATAAGCGCTTTCACTCAATGAGCTTCATCAGATCACAAAGACCAAGGCCCATAAGACCTCTTATATATACAAGAGAGATAATCAGTACTAGCCTATCACATATAGCTCCTAATCAACCTGACAGATACAATAATAAATGCAACAAAGGACAATCACAACATATATACACGTATATGAATGTAAGTAAATATAAAAGATGTATATAAAAAATATACATATGTATATGTGTGTATGAAAAAGATGTTAAAAGCATATATAAGCATAAATATAATACATAAAATATATATATATATATATATATATATATATATATATATATATATATATATACATACGTATGTATACTGAGTAATATATCATTCTTATAAACTGAACTCATAAAGAATGGTATAAACACTAATATGCACATGTCTTGACTTTATAATTTAATATTCCTGCGTTCCTAAGTGCTGGTTTAATTGAGGCTCTCTCATTTAAACCAAAGCCTCTGTCCGCTCTTAACCTAATGATCCATTTACTCTCACTGCTTTCAGTGTGATTCCTAATATCACCTCTCCGAATATTGGGGGTGATAACCTCAAGGGCTCTAAATAAAAAGTTATGTTCACTCCCAAACTGCATAACATGCTTAGCTAGGGCATTATGTGGTGATTCCTTCCTTATATGATAAATATGTTCGCGAATCCTTTCCTTAAATTGACGATTCGTTTTCCCAACGTAGAAGGCGTTACAAATTCGGCATACTGCCAAATATACTATATTACAAGTGCTACAATTAGCATCTACCTGTGTATTGAACATAGTGTGTAGATCTGGATGCAAAAAACAGGTGTTAATGTCTATAAAGGCACAGTAACTACAGTGCCCACATGGTTTGATATGTGTAGGATCAAAATGTTGTCCTTGTTTCCTAGAATAACAAAGCATCCTTCTCAAATTAAGTTTATTCCTAAAGAGGAACTGAGGCTTCATTCCTACCACCTTCTTAATATTTTCATCAGTACAAAGAACTGACCAATGTTTAGTGATAATGTCTCTGATGGCTGAATGATCAGTGGTATAAGGTATAGAAATCCTAACCTCTGACCCCATATCATGTATAGCTTTCTCAGCAATTATTCTCTTAGGTCCAAAATAAGGAGCTGCTGTATCTAACCTAAGTTCTTTAATGTTCATAAGGTTATTTTCAACCTCATAGGAACTATAACCACGATCAATAAATCTTTGCTTCAGGTTAGCTACCTCAGTAATAAAACCTTAATCAGTGGCATTCAATCTAGAGGTCCTCATTCCTTGACCTTTAATAATGTTTTTAAAAATATGTTGTGGATGCATACTCGTACGCATCAACAGCGTGTTGTAATGGCATGCTTTACGATACACCCCTGTATTGATCAAACCACATTCAAGTCTCTCTATAAATAGGTCTAAAAACTCAATCCTAGATCTAGAGTAATTCATAGTAAATTTCAAAAAATCTGTAAGCTGATTCATTATACTATGAAATGAAGCTAACTCATCTTCACATCCTCTCCATAAAACAAAGACATCATCGACAAAACGTCGATAAAATACCACATGTTGTTCAAAATCACTAGTCCTAAATAACACTTCATGTTCCCATTGCGCCAAGAACATATTAGCATAACTATTGGCGCAAGGCGTACCCATAGCAACTCCTCCCTGTTGTTGATAAAACATATCATGAAAAACAAAGATATTGTTCTCTAAAATCAACTCTAGGAAATGTGCCAACAAATCAATTTGCACTATTGAGTAGTCACTATGTCTTGAGAGATAATCTGTGATGTAAGTAATCCCTAACTCATTCGGTAAAACCGTGAACAAGGACTGGATGTCAAAAGTAACAAACACCAAGCTCTCTATTTCATCTATATTGCCCAGACAGTCATAGAGATCTAGCAGAAACTGTTTAGAGTCCTTAAGTACTGTCTGGTTATTGTTAAGAATAGGACGTAAATGTTTCTCAACATACACAGACATATGTTCAGTAATCCACCCCTGTCCAGAGACTATAGGTCTCATCGGGGGATTGCTAATGTCTTTGTGTATCTTAGGGAGTCCTTGTATTACCGGAATCAACGGTGCTCTAATCAGTAGGTAATCATATAATTCGTGATCTATAACCCTGCCTTTAAACATATCTAGCAGAGTATCTGATACATATGTAATGGTGTCTTGCACTACTCGTTCATCAACTTCCTTGTAAAATTGGTCAGTTAGCAGAGTGTTCATGGCAACATAATATTGGTCAGTATCCATTATAACTATCCTGCCGCCTTTATCGGCTGGCCTTATAACTATGGACTGTGATGCCTGTAATTGTCAAAGGCTCTCTCTTTCTAAATGAGTCAAATTACCTTTTCTTCTAGGAGTTGTTTTATTGAAATACTCATATAAAGCATCTTCCGTTAGCTTCAGATAGGCCTCAACTAGGGGATGGTGTGGAGGAACAAAACTACTCAAATTCTTAAATCTTGGTAGTCCCTCAAATCCACCCATGTCACCAGCACTCAAGCCCTCTTTGTCGGTAAAAATTAATTTAAGCATTACATTCCGACAAAAGAGTCTCATGTCAATCACAGTATCTGTAAAATTGCTATAGCTACTCGGAATAAAATTAAGGCCTTTATTCAAAAGATTCTCATCATGTTGTGTTAATATATAACTAGAGATGTTACAGATCAGTGAGTGTGTATTAACTTCAGGTACCGAAACTGTGGAAGTCAAACCATCAAAGACTAACTCAACTTGTTTCTCCACATCTTCTTGATGGTTTGATGTGGCATAAACTCGTCCGACAGTTTCCGTTTCTGTCGGCCTCTGCTCAACGACCTGCCCCTCTTCATTCCTTTCTCCTTGCGTACAGGCAAAGGAAAAGGGATAACTCCTCCTATACTCACTGTATTATTCACTACATTAAGAGTGTTCTTTGATCTAACAACACCATCGTTAACCTTGATATTACTCGTGGGCACTCTGTTCGTAATCTGTACTACAGGGTACAGATTCAAACAGTTTGCCTCATCTGCCTCATTGCTCACTGCTACAGGTGTAGTAATAATAGTGTCAGGAACCTCATTACACTCTACATGTGTAATATTAATCATCTGTATCATTAGAAGCCACAACGTTTCGTGTATCAACAGGCACATCATTAGGCGTATTACACATTCTAGATCTATTCCTATTAGAAGTGCACATAACTTCCCTATTGCTCAAAGATCCACTATGCAATACATTTATGCTCATTAAGTAACACATCACGCTTATTAAAAGTAATTCGCTTATCTACATTATCCTGTACACCAGTAATCAAGACATTGCTGTTCACATTATTGACATCATTTTGTCCGTATCTAGGCCATACAAAAACATGGCCTAATTTAAAAAATCCTTGTGGTCTCTAACAATCTTATTTCTCTTTTGCTGGAGTAGCTTCCGTTCCAAAGCCGAAACTCCATCCAAAAGGCTTTCAAATAATGGTTGAACGGCAGTATTCGGGAACGTATTAAAAATATATGTTGTTGTTGTTTCCTAATGCTCTCCGTTAGAGCTGACTCCTCAGGAGCAAAAAAGTCAATAAGCAGTTGTAAATATTGTCTGCTTACCTCCAAATTAATACGCTGCCATTTCGTCAACAGTTCTGGGTAGTGCTCACCCTGGTTGGGCATGTTAAACACCCGCAGTCCTCTGGGTACAATATGTTTGTCTAAGCAATATTGGAAATGCAAGCGTTGAGTCTGCAAACGCTTCAGTCGGAAAAAATCTTTCTCCAAAGTATCAAGTGAATGCTGCAGCTTCTCTAAATCAGTCGTCGTTCCGTTGTCGTCATCAGTATGTTCCACATCCTCCAGTTGCCAAGAATTCACCTTGGAGCACGCGAGGTATTGTTCAAACCTCTTGTGCAAATAGACCATTGAGCCCAGGTCTACACCCCGGGGCTCATAGTAGAGTTCAATATTACCCAAATCTTGCATAGCTCCGCTTCCAGAAAAGGCAAGAATAGCAAATAAAATAGTAAGAAAAACAAAAATCTTGCCAGTAATCCAGATAAATGCTCTAGTCCAAAACGGAAAAATAAAATGTCTTAAAATACAAGAACCAGAGCGAAGCAGAGCTCGAATGTAACCAAAAGAACTTTTATTAAAACACAACCAGACTGCAGGTCAGATGAGCGCTTTCACTCAATGAGCTTCATCAGATCACAAAGACCAAGGCCCATAAGATCTCTTATATATACAAGAGAGATAATCAGTACTAGCCTATCACATATAGCTCCTAATCAACCTGACAGATACAATAATAAATGCAACAAAGGACAATCACAACATATATACACGTATATGAATGTAAGTAAATATAAAAGATGTATATAAAAAATATATATAAAAAATATACATATGTATATGTGTGTATGAAAAACATGTTAAAAGCATATATAAGCATAAATATAATACATTCACCCCAGAGATCACTTCCGTGGCTCTGCTCGACAGTGGCACAGGAAAATAATTTTCTTGGGTGGCAAAAGCCAGGGTACCTTTTTGACTGGGCTTGTATAGGCCCCAGGGCCGATAGCCTAGTACCTACCTATGAGCACAGGAGCGCACACTCTAATCAAGCATGCTGAACTCATTTGAAAATAGAAAGTCAACATAATGTGGTCCCAGATTTCTATGATAGACCAAAAAGACTTCAGGAGCCCACTCAAATATGCCTACTGAAGACACCAACCACTGAGGT
This sequence comes from Protopterus annectens, assembly GCF_019279795.1. NCBI lineage: Eukaryota > Metazoa > Chordata > Ceratodontiformes > Protopteridae > Protopterus > Protopterus annectens. The sequence continues at coordinate 1,081,705,186 of NC_056739.1, read as the reverse complement.
GAGGAACTGTTTAAGGTGCCAAGAGGAACCTCCACCAGCACTGGTGCAACTTAAAAGGTGGTGAGCCTATTCCTGGCAGTGATGGTGCTAAAAAGTTAATGCCAAACTAATACACCTTCCAACATAGCAAAACCAGACAATCGAAGTGTTACTACTCAATGCCATGAGTCTTAACAAGAAATTCCACACCCTGGAGAATGCAGACTTCTATACAATTACCGAGACATGGTTTAAGGCCATGGAGAGCAGGCCAGCAGTGCAGGGTGACTGTACTTCCACACATTTAGGTCAGCTACTGCATAGGGAGGGAATAAATATGTAAATGTCTTAATCTACATAAAAGATGAGCTCACCCCAAGGCTTTTCAAACAAGATGATGCAACTGAGCTTCTCCGCGTCCAAATAGTTTAGGTCTCCCTCTATGACCCACAAAACTCGTACCTCTAGAGGTATTGGAGATGCTCACCATTCAGCCCAATACCATGTTCATGGGTAACTAACTGTTCCATCGTTAACTGGAAATCATATACAACACCAACCATGCAGTCCCAAAAATTCCTCTTCTTTGTAAACAAACATCCTGTGTCAGACAGTCCATACTCCCACTAGGGGCAAATACATACTGGACCTGCTCCTCACTAATCTGGAAGAATGATGTACACCCCTAGTGTAACGTCAGACCATAAAGCTGCCTCCTTAGAAATAAAAATAAAACCTGCACCCTCAGCTAACCCTGCAGCAGTTAATAAAAACTATTCTAATGCAAACTTCCTAAGTGATATCCTGGCAAAATTTCAAGGCCCCATCCAAATCCTGACAACACAGCTGCCTATGTGGATTGTTTTCACAGAAACTCTGTACAATTGTGTAATATATGCATGGAGACAGATGTGCCTATGAGGAATAAGCTCAGAACAAACTCAAAAACAAACCACCCAGGTGGAATCCTAAAAAAAAGGTTGTACAACAAAAGGAAGAAAGTCATGGCAAAGGTTTAAACAGGATAAAAAAACTTTCTTATCAATATAAGCAAACTCAAAGGGCAAATGAAGTTTACCAAAGAAAATCTGAGGTAAAATAGCCTCCCAGATGAAGGACAACCATAAATCTTTCTTTACATATGTCCACAACCTCAAAAGTAGTGCACCAAAATGTGCTGAACTAAATGCAAATGCAGCCACCTACACAGAGCCAGCAGACAAATTAAGATCCAATTTTATCCACCCACTCCCTGTGGTCACCCCTCAGGAAATACCACAGAACATAACCACCTCACCCCCAAATATCACTAGGAAGCAGGTCCTAAATGCACTTCCAAGGTCAAAAAACACTGCAAGGTCAAAAAACACTGCATAAATTAACCCAGATAATGTCCCACGATGCTTCCTAACTAGCATGAAATACCACCCTGTCAAGATCTTTGAAGTCACTATTCTACCTCAACCTCTAATCAGTCTTCCTTACATGAGAATGAAGAACTGCAACAGTCATTCCTCTGCACAAGAGTGGGCCTTCTACAGATCCCAGAAACTACAGTCCTATAAGTGTAACCAATGTCATATGGAAACCCATGGAAAGAATTACTTTGTAAATAACATAGGAAACCTTAAGATACAGGATCCAACCCAATTTGTTTTTTGTCAAAGGAACAACATGCCTTCTCAACCTAATGGATGTCTTTAAGATGGTCAACAAGGCAATGGATGATGGCAAAACAGTGTACACTGCCTACCCATGACCTTGCCAATGCATACTTATTTGACTATGCCCCTGTATTGCTCCCAACTAATATTCTTCCTAATTTTTCCCCACTCATCTCACATGTTAGCCCAAATAGTGCTCATCCCACACAGGGGTATCTCACTATCTGTCTTATCTTTATTAATCTTTGTTCCTTCAGATGACCTAACTTGTAAAACTATAAGGCCAATTTTAGTCTTTCAGAAGTGACTCACCTTGTAAAGGTATATGACTTACGCACCTCATATATATTGTAAAACAAAAAAATGTATTCCTGTATGCATGAAACATGCATGTTTATATTGTAGTTATTAAATTTTGCTATAATATTTTTGTTAAGCTTATTTACATATTGTTAGCAATGTACTTCTTAAACTAAGTTTACTGCTTGCACCTTAATAACGTTCTTTTTGTTGTGGAGCTTTTCTCCCTGGGTCTTTGCTGAAAACTTTTTTTTTTTCAACCCAGTCGGACACTACCTGGTTAACAAATGTAAATAAATAAAATAAATTTAACATTTGTTTACCAGGAAAGTCCGACTTGGAACGAAGACAATTTTCAGCGGAGGCCTGGGGAGAAACACTCCAGATGCATGTCTTTGTAAAGTAGAAGGAAACTCATATGAGCGCAGGGAATACATGCAGACTCCACACAGAAGGTACCCCAGCAGATAAGCAAACCGGAGAACCTCTTGCTGTGAGCAGACAATGCTACCACTGTGCCACTGCACCGTCCAATGATATGATATAATACCCCACTTGGGCATTGCAAACAAACTCATGGAATTATACAAAAATTCCCAAGTTACAGTCTGTATAGCCAGTTTCTTTATTCTTTGTTGACCTGTTTAGCCCCACTAGGCTAGTAGCCTCTTTTCAAAGGAGACATGAGGTGGTATCTATACTACTACGAGAAATTTGGTCAGGGCATCACTGCACTTACCCTACTCTTGCTGATAGGTGCCATGGGATCTTTTACATCTACCTGAACTAACACCAACTCAAGAAGACAGGATCTCCGCACACTCAGGAATGCAACACCTCCCTTAAGCTGCAATGTAGTGTCAGCACTCACTTGACCTGATGTGGGAGAACCCAGCACAGCCTTCTGCACTGAAGGAAAGTGTGCCACCTATTATGCAACTGACACTGAAGTTGGCTTTTACACAAGACACAGTCAGTTAGGATATGGGAGTCTATCACCACAATGAGGCCAGTCAAAAGCAGAATCACTCAGAGTTCTGTGCTTGGTCCTCTCCTTTTGGCATCTACTTCTCAGAGGTCAAAGCAAACATCAAGTTCCTCTGGCTGACCAAGTTTGTTGATAGCTGTAAACTTGGAGCAGTCAGAGAATCTCATGAAGACACCAATATCCTCCAGGAAGGCCTAACAGACAAATAACTGGAGTCAGAACCACAGTTTTAAAGCTCAATGCCAAGAATGCATACTACTACTCTTCTAAAAGTCAGCTACCCCAGGAAACTACCTCACTGATAATGCATCCCTAACAGTAGACCCAGTAGGTAGGGATTTAGAAATATATGTAGACAGTAACCTGGCTTTCCACCAACACGCTTCTAAGGTAGTAAAGAAATCATTCTATGTTGCTCAACTTATCAGCAAGGGTATACAGCACTGATGTCCAAGGAAATCATTGTTTTGTTGTTTTTGGTCCTCATCAAACCTATCATTAAGACCAATGTCCCCTTTGGTATGTTTTTGACTAACATCCACCAAAGATCCTGACAAAAAAAATATACGGTATAATGAACATATTCTATGCAGAACACATCAAAGTCCTCGCCCCATGCTCTGTATCCTACATATTGTTGAGGGGTGATTTATGTCTGGCATATGAGGAATCCCTGGATCCCACGCTCATGGACCTTCTGCATATCTGCAAAACAAGTGGCATTAGTACTACCTGATCCAAGGACTTAAACCTTGATTGTAACAAACAGAATTTACTTTAGGGACAGGTGTGTGTCCCAAAGAATACTCCTCCTTTGGAACAGGCTTCCCATCCACGTGAAGCAGAACTTGTTCCTAACCAAATGCGAGTGTAACCTGGACCAGTAGATGGGAAATCAGAAAGTCACCCCTGATCTGGATCCTACAACTACAATGGACAGAGGCAACCTGTAAATGCTTGACCATTCATGCTTAAGCTTGTATATGACCCTAAAATAAACCCCTAAAAATCCAAGGCATAAAAAAACAATTGTTGGATGCATTTGGGAAGCATGGCTATGCTTATAAAGGTCCGCAAAAGCATTAACCTAATATATACCTATGAACCTACAAGTACAACTCTCATACTTACAGCAGTAGCCTTCTCAAAACAAGACATGGCTTTACCCCCCCCCCCCAAGACAGCTGTATATTCTAAAATAAAATTAAGCCCCTTTATTTCCTTGTTCATCCAAAATCAAGCCACCAGGCAGAAAAACACAATGTACAGGGCAATCATCCTTATTAAGGTGTAGCACTACAATGCTTGCTTGTATGCTTCAATATGAGCAAAAATGTAATGTACTCAATACAGAATAACAGGATTCTTCATACTGCCTATAGATAGAACCTACTGCTAGTAGAAACTGAAATTTTAATAGCAAGTACATTCACTCTTTAAAAAGCCTGGCTCCATGGGGCACAGGGACTGAGTCTTACTATGACCCAGGCGACTGGGGTCTGATTAGAGACTCCAGCACTAGAGGAGTCAGGTAGGGAAATGGAGGAGGAGGAATGAAGGGGCATGGTCTGCAAGTGCACAGGAAAGCATGGCAATTACTATACCCTTGATGTAAGCCAGTGAAACCACTTTCTCTGCTTCAATGAAAGGGGAAGGACTGCTTGCTGGCAAAGTCCACTGCAAAAAGTGACAGGAGACCAAGAGGTCAGCCCACTCCATGGCAGTTTTCAACCCTTTAGCTAGACATGTGTACATGGAGAAAGAACTAAGGAAAATAAAACTCAAACCACTCCTAATGGCTGTTTGAAAAATGGTGGTCTGGTCAATTCAAACCACAGCAATGGGGAATGAATGGTTTGGCTGACTGAAGTGGGTCTGCTGATCAACAGTGGTACCAAAAACTGGAAAAAAATGAACTCGCCCCTTTTAACAATCATCTGTTCAGGTTACAGATGTTAAAGCTACAAGCTAGGTCAGGTTTACACTTTATGTATGTTAAGACCAGTATCTATGTGAATGAAGATTACAACAAAAATAAAACTTAATTATACTATGAGGTTAATGAACTATTAATACTGCTTCCACACTAAATCAATGGTAGCACCCCCCAAAGATGGACTTGGTGAGAACACAGCTACATTTTCAACTGCAAATCCAGAATGCTATTCCTATAACAGAATTTAGCACAACAATTAGGCAAAATCAGTACCTGAATAGCAATTATAGCTGGCACCTGCTTCTTCAAAAAATTCATTCTGTTGGAGAATTCCTTACGGACAAGATACCCTTTACATCTGGCTTGCAACTTCACAATCAGAGTTTCATTGGCATTCCACAGCTGTTCACGATTATAAGCTGCTGTTACTCCAGAGATGGTTGACTAGTTTGGGAGAGAAGAAAATACTATGGAATTTTACACCTTGCTGTTTGTAATGTAATCCTTTACAGATAAATTTATTAAAATTCCAACTGCAATTCAGTGTACATTTAAAACCAAGTAGCAGTGAAAAAAACAAATTTCTGTATCAGTAATTCAAATGGAAAAAGGTAGGAAGAACATGAGTACATCACCTCACTGTTGTCTAAATATGTAACATGGCAAAAGACCAGCAGTTTCCCCTCACAACCTATAGAGGTAGTATTTAGCAGTAGAACAAAGCATCCTACAGCATATGGATAATGTCTGTCATGAACAGATTTCAAGTATTCTTGGAGTGTACAGCACAACACTGCCTTAAAAATGCAAAGAATATGGTTATGCTGACCAGGCTGGGTCATATGACATATTATATGGTTATGAGTATGCAGGTGAGACTGCAATAATATATGAACGACTGACAGGTACCAGTATGCCAAATGGAGCTCTTGCAAAATGGACAGCAAGTATTTTTTAAACATTGGCAGGACACTTAAGGTCTCCCAATAAGATCTCAGTGGTGTTACTTGTAAACAGCTAACACCAAGCAATCTCCATGTTTGATAACCAAGGGCGTGGGCTGATCTACATAATTTTTAGCTGGAATTCATTGAGCTACTGTCTCATTAATTGCACAGTTTTGTGTAATTTTTGCTTCTCTATACTGCTTCACTGACATAGGTATTACGCTGTAAGAAGTAATACCCCAAGACACTGAGATTAAAATTTTTTGTTAACGAAACAAGCAGGTATATGTTTGCAAGGAAATGCCATAAAGACTTGTCACCAAAAAGAAAGTTTATCAGCTCTGTTCCTCCTCCTCTATCTGCAGCAATAATCCAAACACTTTTAAAAAAAATGAATACCACATTTAGTGTCTCTTGCAATTCCAGGATGACTGCTGTAAGCTCTGCTTTTCAAGGTTCTACAAATCATTGAAGCAAGTACCTCGTGGTTTGAGAATCATTAAAATGCCACCATACACCAGATTATATCCGGAGTTACTGAGCAAGTGGCAGAAGCTGAACTTGGATTTAAGTTTCAACTATATTAGACACTTGATGGACTTTTTCAAACGCATAGAAGAGTCATTACCCAATGAGATTAGTTAATATATACAGAAACTTCAGGATAATTTTCTGTCTGAAGCTGCTTGCTCAGCACTTGATATTACTAGTAATGCCTCTATGCTAGAAAGCAAGTTGCTGATGAAGAAGAAGATGAAAACCTGAGCTGGGACTTATCAGACTTTCGTTCTGGTAATGTTTTCTCTTGGCCCAAATCATCCATCACTATGAAATCTAGTGGAAGTGAATAATATTGGAATTGAGAACTCCAATTTTAGCAATGCAACTTTAAGCACTGCAGTTGTGGATATACATCTGAATGCTGTATACTTAACTGAATCAGATAATGTGGTTAATTCTGACTTTTTGTTAGGAGCAGATGATTGCAGAAAGACATCAGCACTATTAGCCCTGAATGCTCAGCAGTTTTTTTTCCATCATTACCACTACCTATCAGGGACAGCTCTGTACAGAGACACTCACAGAGTCGGAGAAAACTCCTCAAACCATCGGTGGAGCAAAAGAAGCACCCTATGGTCAACTGAATGTGGGAAATGAAAGCTCCCCAGTATGAAATATTTTGTCAGCTGATATGACTATTCAACAAATCTCTCTAATTGAGAGAGGCCTATCTTTCATACCCTCTATGAGGGGTGATTTTTGTGATGTCACATTCTGCTTGAAGTGTTTTTATGAGGAATATGTTTAAATTACTTTTTTGTAATGATTCTTCTGTTAGTGTATTTAAGAAACCTAGTAAGTTTGTACCTCATCTCCACTCATTACTAGAAGCTTTTTCTAGGGTTTGCGAGGTGGATTTACTACAAATTCTGAATGAACCAGGTATGACCAAAAGAAAAAAGTTTTTGTAATTTGACACATAGTTTGTTGCTATTAAACAGTTACAGGAGAGGGATCACTTAATTATTCGATCTGCTGGTAAAGGGGTCCAATAGTGGTCATGGATTTGGATTTTTATGTTAACAGGATGAATACACTTATCTGAGAGATGTACTTATGCAGTCATCCAAAGCATGGATATTGATATGATTCATAAGTTGCATACTGGCTTTTAGACTGTATAAGTACATACATAAATGAACTGCATAACTATTTGTTAAACTGAAAATCCGATTGTTAAAATTATGGACTACTGAAGATCCATAAAGAACCTACCTCACCTCCCACGAGGCTGACTGTCTCAGAGAGAGGACAGTTGACTGAATCGATCTCCAATTATGTTAAGAAAATGTTGACATCTGTTTTGAACATTGCTCATATTGTCCTCAGAGATACTAAACAGTTTCTACAGACCTTCTTTGACACTACACAATCTCTGTCTAACTCAAGACCTAATAATGATCACATTAGATGTTTTATTTACTATAATACCCAATGATGTAGGATTAGAATATGTGACAGTACATCTTGCTGCTAATAGTGAGTATTCTACTGGTCAGGTGAATTTGATTTGCATGTTTATTAAACTTGTTCTTGATGATAATGTATTCATTTTTGGGGACCAGTACTACTGGCAGAAGTTAGATGCAGCTATGGACACATCTTGTGCCAATAGCTACACCAACATTGCCCTGGCACACTGGGAGACTACAAAGGCCTTAAGGGATAGCCCCTTTCCTATGTTTATTCCCTATTACAAGCTATTTGTTGATTATGTTTTTCTTTTATTGTTGGGTTCAAGAAATCAGCTTGAATTGTTTCTGAATTTTCTTAATTCATCTACTACATTTTTACACTTCACTATGAAATCATCTGATTATGAGATTGACTTTTTTATATGTTTGAATTAGTAGAGATATAGCCACTGGGGATGCACAAGCCAGTGCATTTCTTTGTGCCGGTCCCAAGACCGGATAAATGGGGAGAGTTGCGTCAGGAAGGGCATCCGGCGTAAAACATGACCAAAACATTTCATGCAGTCACCAAGAAAAATTTTATACCGGATCAGTCGAGGCCTGGGTTAACAACGACCGCCACCAGTACTGTTAGCCTACAAGGTGCTGGCGGAAATTGGGCTACTGTTGGCCGAAGGAGGAGAAGAGGCGGAAGACATGGCCAAAGGCAGGAGGAGAGGAGAAAGGCTAGGACTGTGGCCGTGAGGGTCGGAACTTTGAATGTTGGCAGTATGACTGGTATAGGGAGAGAGCTAGCTGATATGATGGACAGAAGGAAGGTTGGTATATTGTGTGTGCAAGAGACCAGATGGAAGGGGAGTAAGGCTAGGTGTATCGGAGGTGGGTTCAAATTGTTTTATCATGGTGTAGATGGGAGGAGAAATGGCGTAGGAGTTATTCTGAAGGAACAGTATGCTGAGAGTTTCTTGGAGGTGAAAAGAGTGTCGGATAGAGTGATGTTTATGAAGCTGGAAATTGATGGTGTAATGATGAATGTTGTTAGTGCGTATGCTCCACAAGTTGGGTGTGCAATGGATGAGAAAGAAAAATTTTGGAGTGAATTGGATAAAGTGGTGATGACTGTACCCAAGGGTGAGAGAGTGGTGATTGGAGCAGATTTCAATGGGCATGTTGGTGAAGGGAACAGAGGGGATGAGGAAGTGATGGGTAGGTATGGAGTTAAACAAAGGAATGCAGAAGGTCAGATGGTAGTGGATTTTGCGAAAAGGATGGACAAGGCTGAGGTGAATACGTATTTTAACAAGAGGGAGGAGCATAGGGTGACATACAAGAGTGGAGGAAGATGCACACAGGTGGATTATATCTTATGTAGGAGGGCCAGTTTGAAGGAGACTGGAGACTGTAAAGTGGTGACTGGAGAAAGTGTCATTAGACAGCATAAGATAGTGGTTTGTAGGATGACTTTGGTTATCAAGAGGAGGAGGAGTGTGAGGGCAGCACCAAGGATCAAGTGGTGGAAATTGAAAAAGGGTAATTGTGAGGTGGAGTTCAGGGATGAGTTAAGGCAGGCACTGGGGTGCAGTGAAGAGTTACCAAATAGCTGGGTAACTACAGCAGAGCTAGTAAGGGAGATAGCTAGAAAGGTGCTTGGTATCACATCTGGACAGAGGAAGGGCAAGGAAACATGGTGGTGGAATGAGGAAGTACAGGAGAGTACACATAGAAAGAGGTTTGCAAAGAAGAAGTGGGATTGTCAGAGAGATGAAGAAAGTAGACAGGAGTATAAGGAGATGAGGTGCATGGCAAAGAGAGAGGTGGCGAAGGCTAAGGATAAGGCATATGAAGAGTTGTATGAAAGGTTGGACACTAAGAAGGGAGAAAAGGACCTGTACCGATTGGCTAGACAGAGGGCCCGAGCTAGGGAAGATGTGCAGCAGGTAAAGGTGATAAAGGATAATGAGGGAAACATACTCACAAGCGAGGAGAGAGTGTTAAGGAGATGGAAAGAGTACTTTGAGGGGTTGATGAATGAAGAGAATGAGAGGGAGAGAAGGTTGGATGATGTAGGGATAGTGAATCATGAAGTACAATGGATTAGCAAGGAGGAAGTAAGGATAGCTATGAAGAGAATGAAGAATGGAAAGGCTGTTGGCCCAGATGACATACCTGTGGAAGCATGGAGGTGTTTAGGTGAAATGGCAGTGGTGTTTATAACCAGATTGTTTAATAAAATCTTGGAAAGTGAGAGGATGTCTGAGGAATGGAGAAAAATTGTTTTGGTACCGATTTTTAAGAATAAGGGTGATGTGCAGAGCTGTAGTAACTACAGAGGGATAAAACTGATCAGTCACAGCATGAGGTTATGGGAAAGAGTAGTGGAAGCAAGGTTAAGAAGGGGACATGATGATTAGTGATCAGCAGTATGGTTTCATGCCAGGAAAGAACACTACAGATGCGATCTTTGCTCTGAGTGTTTTGATGGAGAAGTACAGAGAATGTCGGAAGGAGATGCATTGTTTTTTTGTAGACTTAGAGAAAGCATATGACAGGGTGCCTAGAGAGGAGTTGTGGTATTGTATGAGGAAGTCAGGAGTGTTAGAAAAGTATGTAAGAGTGGTACAGGATATGTTACGAGGGCAGTGTGATGGCAGTGAGGTCTGCAGTGGGAGTGACGGATGCGTTTAAGGTGGAGGTGGGGTTACATCAAGGATCAGCTATGAGCCCTTTCTTATTTGCAATGGTGATGGACAGGTTGACAGACGAGATCAGACAGGAGTCCCCGTGGACTATGACGTTTGCAGATGACATTGTGATCTGTAGTGAGAGTAGGGAACAGGTGGAGGAGACCCTGTAGAAATGGAGATATGCTCTAGAGAGAAGAGGAATGAAGGTCAGCAGGACTAAGACAGAATATATGTGTGTGAATAAGAGGGAGGATAGAGGAATGGTGAGGATGCAAGGAGTAGAGGTGGCGAAGGTGGATGAGTTTAAATACTTGGGGTCAATAGTTCAGAGTAATGGTGAGTGTGGAAGAGAGGTGAAGGAGAGTACAGGTAGGATGGAGTGGGTGGAGAAGAGTGTCAGGAGTGATTTATGATAGACGAGTACCTGTAAGAGTGAAAGGGAAGGTCTACAAGAGGGTAGTGAGACCAGCTATGTTATGTGGGTTGGAGACAGTGGCATTGACAAAAAGGCAGGAGTTTGAGCTGGATGTGGCAGAATTAAAGATGTTAAGATTTGCACTGGGTGTGACGAGGGTGGACACGATTAGGAATAAGTATATTAGAGGGTCAGCCCAGGTTAGAAGGTTTGGAGACAAAGCCAGAGAGGCATGATTACGTTGGTTTGGACATGTGCTGAGGAGGGATGCTGAGTATATTGGGAAAAAGATGCTAAGGATGAAGCTACCAGGTAACAGGAAAAGAGGAAGGCCTAAGATAAGGTTTATGGATGTGGTGAGAGAGAAAGTACAGTTTTGTACCTACCATAAATGTAGATGTTCGAGTGCTAATACAGCTGCAGTAATCACAGATGGGTTCTCTGCCGTTAGGCGGTCCCTCGGTCGGCCGAATTCCAAAGTCTAGGTCCGGCGTCGGTTGTTGTCGCTTTCTTTCCTGACGTCAGTGAGGCAGGGGTATATAAGACACAGCCGACGCCATTTTCTTCAGTCTTTCTTGCCCCAGATGTCAGGTGCCCCAAAGAAGGAAGGCAATACATAAATTATATTTATATACATGCAATGCAATATAATCAAAAATCAGTAGTTGCAAGCAAATATACCATAGAAGGATAACCCAATCAGGTTGTATGAAGAGGGGTTAGGCCCTAGGCCTTTACCAAGAGGGGAAGGAGGGAGGGAAAACTGTACTGCAGCTGTATAAGCACTCGAACATCTACATTTATGGTAGGTACAAAACTGTACTATGTTCATCGTGCATACAGCTGCAGTAATCACAGATGGGTAGAATCCCAAAGCTACGCACAGGGTGGTAGGCACTAGGTGGAATTGGGATGAGCCAGAATGCCCTGCAACACAGCAGTGGCAAAGCCTGCTCTAGTTTTGGAATATAAAGGCAGGTGGTAGTGTTTTGTGAAGGTATGCACAGAACTCAAGTTGCTGCCTCCAAAATATCTTTGGTAGGAACTCCTCTGAGGAAGGCTGTAGAGGTAGCTGTGGCCCTGGTGAAGTGGGATCTGATGCCTGTAGGGACAGATTTTCCATGATAGGAGTAACAAAACCGTATGCAGTGGCCTATCCATTTTGAAATTGTCTGTTTGGTAACTGGCTTCCCTTGAGCTCCTACAGCATAGGACACAAAAAGTTGGTCTGATTTCCTGAAAGGCTTTGTTCTGTCCAAATAATAACGTAGCTGTCTATGGATGCCTAAGGAGTGTAGCAGCCTTTCCCCTTTGTTTTGAGGATTGGGGTAAAAGGTAGGTAAGTGTATGGCTTGATTTAAAGCTACCCTGGATACCACTTTAGGCATAAATGACGGGTTGGTTCGAAGGGAAACCCTGTCCTGATGGAAGATGAGAAAGGGCTGCACAGCCATGAGGGCTTGTAGTTCCGAAACCCTACGAGCTGAGGTAATGGCCAGAAGGAAGGCTGTTTTCCAGGACAAATATTGCAAATCTGTTGAGGCAGCTGGTTCAAAGGGAGGCAATGTTAATTTTTCTAGAATGTAATTAAGATCCCAGGCTGGTATTGGTTGTTTCCTTGGTGGTCTTATATTCTTAGCCCCTCTGAGGAACTGTCTTAAGAGTGGGTGAGAGAATAAGGGTGGATCAGTGTTGAATTCTGCAGAAATGGCTGAGGCATGGATTTTTATGGAGGAAAATGAAAGTCCACTGTTCCTGCAGCTCAGCTAGATACTGTAATACCTGAGGCAAATTCAGTTTTCTAGGGTCCTGGCCTTTTTTCTCATTCCAAGAGCAAAACCGTTTCCATTTTGCGGAGTAAGCCTTTCTAGTAGATGGCCTTCTGGCCTCCAAAATGACATCCTGCACCTCTTTGGGGAGTAGGGTCTGTTGTGGTGTTAAGGAATTTTCCATGCAGCGAGATTGAGTGTTTTCAGCTGACTGTGAAGAGTTTTGTAGCTGTCCTGAGTCAGCAGAAGAGGCATTAGAGGTAGGGACCAGGGAGGAGTATGTGTTAGGCTCCTCAGGAGTGGGTACCAGTGTTGTCTTGGCCAGTCTGGAGCAATCAGTATCATCTTCGGTCTGTCTGCTCTTGCTTTCAAGAGTACCTTGGGCAGAAGAGGCAGAGGTGGGAAAGCGTAAACTGTCCATGCTGTCCAAATGAATGAAAGGGCGTCCACTTTCCAGGCCTTTGGATGAAAGGTCCTTGAACAGAACTTGTCCAATTGATGATTCCTGTGGGAGGCGAAGAGATCTGTCTGGCCTCCCCCATGCTTGGATTATCTTTGTAAACACTTGAGGATGCAACTTCCATTCGTGTGGATCTGTCATATTTCTGCTTAGATTGTCTGCCAGCGTGTTTTCCAAACCTGGCAAGTACTGTGCCTGAAGTTCGATTTGCCATTCCAGAGCCAAGTTCCAAAGTGTCATGGCTAGTCTGCACAGGGGGTATGAATGTGTTCCTCCTTGTTTGTTTATGTACCACATTACTGTGGTGTTGTCTGTTCTTATCAATAATTGTCCTGGATGCAGGAGGTCCTTGAAAGCTGTAATTGCATTTATCACTGCTAGCATTTCTTTCTGATTGATGTGAAGGTGCTTTTCCTTTTGGGACCATTTGCCCTGAATGCACCTGTCTGTCATGTGCGCCCCCCAGGCGTAATCTGAGGCATCTGTTGTGATGACTTGATTTGCTTGAGGCTTGTAGAATGGGAGACCTGTGTTTGTTTGACATGCTTGGGCCCACCATAGAAATTCCTTTTGCAAACATGGAATTATTGGTATTATTGTTTCCAAACTGTGGCTGTGTTGAGACCACAGGTTTTTTAGGTACCACTGAAGTTTCCTCATATGCAACTTTGCACATGGGATTAAAAGAATGCAAGATGCCATGAAGCCCACTGCCTGCAGGATTTTCCTTGCAGTAAGCCTGGTACAATTTGCTAGTATTTTGAAGTACTGAGTTAGTTGTCCCTGTTTTTCTGGCGTAAGATAGGCCATCTGGGTGTTTGTGTCCAAGTTGGCACCCAGGAAAGTTGTTTTCTGAGATGGTGTTAGCCTGGATTTCTCTTTGTTGACTGTGTATCCCAGGGAATTCAATAACCGTGTTACATAAGCCAGATGTTCCAGAAGTATGTGCTTGCTGTCCGCTTGGATCAGGCAGTCGTCCAAATAAGGGTAAATTTGTATCCCTTGAAGTCTGCAGTAGGCAATTACTGATGCCAGGCATTTTGTGAATACTCTGGGCGCAGTAGATAAGCCAAAGGGCAATGCAGAGAATTGATAGTGAATTGAACCTGCAAGAAATCTGAGGTATCTTCTGCAGCTTTGTCTGATTGGGACATGCAGCTATGCCTTCTTGAGGTCCAATGTTGCCAGCCAAAACTCCTTGCCCAGCATGGGAAGAAGCTGCTGTAATGTGAGCATCTTGAATTACGAGTAAGAATGTGTTTAGGATGGATAAGTCCAAAAATGGGTCTCCAGTCGGTTCCTTTCCATGGTACCAGAAAAAGCCTGGAATAAAAACCTTGACCTTGTTCGTGAGTAGGTACCTCTTGAATAGCTTTCATGTCTATGAGCTTTGAAATTTGTAGTTGTGCCTCTGCCCTTTGATTGTGTGGCAGGTTTGGCATGCCTCTCATTTTTGGAAGAGAGTGAAAATGAAATCTGTAGCCTTTGTTTATAACGTCCAGGATCCATTTGTCTGTTGTGACAATATGCCAATTTCTTGTAAATAATGCCAGCTTTCCTCCCAAGGGTGCTGCCAGCTGAGACTTGCTTGGCATGGAAAGGAGGAAGTCATTGGGTTTGTTTCCTGTATTGTTGTGCACTGTCTTAGTCACCTCTTGGTGCTGGAGTTTGCCATTGCCTGCCTCTATATGATCCTTGTGATTGTCCTCTGCCCCTTGTACGCCTGTATCTACCTCTTTGGGGCTTGTCCGTGGCTGGAAAGGACCAGTTTTTAGAAGGCCAATTTCTGCTAAAACGTGGTGGTTGAACCTGTAGAAAAGCTTTGACAGTTTGCATAGATTTGGCTTTTTCTTCCATTTTCCGTAGTATCTCCTCAGCATTAGTACCAAATAGCACATCCTTTTGTAAAGGAGCATCTAGTAGTTTAGCTTTCACATGATCAGGCAAGATTTGTTCCCTAAGCCAGGCATGTCTACGAATGACTGATCCTGTAACAGCAGCTCTACTTGAGGCCTCTAGGGCATCATAACCACATTGTAAGGTGTGTTTACCCACTTGTTCTGCACTGTGCATCATATCCTGCAACTCCTTCAAATCTGGTTGTTCAGGTTGAGACATTTTATTCCTTAATTGTGATAACAGAAACTGCTGATATTTAAGCATATGAAACTGACAATTTAAGGCCCTCATGGCTAGGGTGGCCGAGGTATATACCTTTTTCCCCACCTTTCTAAGGATCTTGACTCTCTTTCGAAAGGTAGTGGATTCTTAGCAGTAGAGGCCTTCATTCCCTTGGGGCCTTGAGAAATGGTTTCAGGGTCAGCATTATGGCTTTTGTAAAGAAATTGATGTGAGTTAGGAACTCTGTAGTACCTATCAGGCTTGACTGGGGCAGGAGGCAGGGAATCTGGATTAAAGCAAGCCTCCGAATAAACATCATTAAGTATGTCTAAGACAGGAGGTATCGCCAGAGGTCTGTGTTGTGGTAACAAAAGAAATTCCCTAAGTCTTTTCTTGGAATCAGAAAAGTCTTGGCCTTCCCAATGGAAGTGTTCCCTCAAGGTGTGCAAGGTTTCCCTAAAAGAAAAATCCTCTGGAGGAGATGCAGAAGGAATGGACTGCTCTGCATCAGAATCTTCAAAAGGGGAGTAAGAGTGTTCCTCTACATCAGAATGTTCTGAAAAAAATGGAGCTCTGATCAGAAGAGGGAGAATCTTCCTCCACTCTGGGTCTCTTGTCTGGAGGGGGATGGGAACCCCTGATAGTAATTAAATCCTCAGCCATTTTAAGCATCTGCCTTTTAGACATGGGGCCTGGAGATGGGCCCTGTGCAACAGGCCTCTTGGGATGCCTGGCTGATTTGGACTTAGAAAAGGAAGATGAGGGTCTAAAGACACCATGGGTGGAAGTGGACCTGTCCACATTAGGAGGCTCAACACACACAGTGGCTTCAGTGGTTGTAGTCTGGGTATGGGCCGAGGTACCTGCGGTCTCGGTTACAGAAGACACCGCCAAAGAAGTGTCGTCGGTAGTCAGGGACTGCATAGGCGTCTCGCTGAGAACCGGACCACGTGTAGCTGGTTTTGGCGTGGTGTCGGTGGAGACTGCAGACCTCGCGTGTCGGTCCTTGTCCTTGCGTTTTTTGGACAAAACGGTAGTCGGAGTCTCCGATGACATTTTATAATCAAAGGCTTTACCAAAAAGGTGTTGGGCGAACTCCGCCCGACGCTTAATAGTGCGTTTATTGAAAGTAGCGCAAAAGCGACAGCCCGAGACGTCGTGGTCTGGGCCTAAACAAGGTATGCAGAGGGAATGGAAATCCTTATGCGGTATTTGCTTCCCACAAGAAATACAATTGTTAACTTTTTCTGACATCGGTCTGAGGCAAGAAACGTTTCCCCAACGGAGTACTTAGCTTTAAAGAAGACTTCAGTTTCCAATTTTTCGTAAATTCAGGAGCTGGCCGACCAGCACTTGCGAACTGCTTCTGCTTCGGGCACCGCGCGGCAAAAAAGACTGAAGAAAATGGCGTCGGCTGTGTCTTATATACCCCTGCCTCACTGACGTCAAGAAAAAAAGCGACAACAACCGACGCCGGACCTAGACTTTGGAATTTGGCCGACCGAGGGACCGCCTGACGGCAGAGAACCCATCTGTGATTACTGCAGCTGTATGCACGATGAACATCATGCAGGTGGTTGGTGTGACAGAGCAAGATGCAGAGGACATGTAGAAATGGAAACAGGTGATCTGCTGTTGCGACCCCTAACGGGAACAGCTGAAAGATGATGATGTGTAGAGATATAGATGGCAAGTCTTCTAGTATATTTAAGAAATCTTGCAGGAAGAACCATATTTTGCATAGCAGGGGTACACATCCTAGTCTACCATAATATAATCAGAGGACAAGGGATGATGATGTCCAGAATGAATTTTAGAGAGACACACTTTCATAAAGCCCTCTGTGAGTTTAAGACAGAGTTAGGGTCCAGGGATTATTCCACTCATGATGTAGAAGAAAATCTGAGCCCCAGGAACTTCGATAGAAAGGGTATAGTGAAGCCATATCTTTCAAGCAGATTTAAAGTGCCCAGTGATTCCAACTGGAATGTCAAGTTACGGAGTTATGGTTATCCTTGTCCTATTCGTCAAATGTTAATAGGATATGTGATGCGTTCGGAAGCATTGGTCTATCCGAATTACAGGTGACAAAATCAAAGAAATTGTAGGGTTGAAGCAGCGAATGCTATGCTATAAGACATGCATGCATAGACCGACTGCAGCCCAGCTTAGTCAGTGTGTTGGCACATTTACTTGTAGACTGTGCAATTTTTGTTCATATACTGACAGCACTGGTTTGTTTATACATCCTATCATTGGGAGGGAGTTCAAGTTTGATTTAAATGCAGACTGCCCAACACGGATCTTAGTGCATCTGGCTAAGTGCAAGGTGTTGTCTCTCACTTTGTACAGAGAAGACGAATCACTCAGAGTGAATTTGTAAACACATGTACAAGATTCAGAAGTTAGAGGATAAAAATGCACTTGCCAAAATATGTAAAAAAAAGTTTGTGGCTCAATGTATTCTTTTGTAGTTTTAGTTGTGCAAATATTGAGCCATGACATAAGAATAGGGGATTTAAAGAATCAAACCAGAAGGTGTGAGCTAAGCTGGATAATACTACTTCAGGCAGATAAAGGGTTTGGACAATGAAGCTGTCTCTTTAAAACCTTACCTCAGGTCGCATGCTTTGTGAAGATGAACTTACTGGCTACTCTGTTATTCAGTCTATATACCTAAATGTTTTTATTTTTGTTGATGTTTTAATGAACTAAGGTGACTTTTAAGCTGCGTCTTTAAAATCTCACTTCAGGTCATGTGTTTTGTATAGATGAACTTATTGGTTACTTTGTATTTCAGTTTATGTATTCAAACGTTTCAGTTTTTTGGTGTTTTAAATGATCTGAAGAAATGCCTGTTGTGGCGTTAAAGTGATTATCCATTAAACGTTTGATTCATCTTTAGCAGTGTTGTGTATTCTCATTCTGCTTTTTGGGATTTACTCATGGTTTATTGAGGACACTTAACCCATTCCCAAGAATGTGTGTTACTTGTCTCACAGTAAGGATTTACTAACTTGGCCAGTTTGTTGGCTGCCAGCTTCACAGTGCATCTACTCACATATTTTCAGAACTTGGAAGGGGTTACTTAGATGGAAGGAGGCAAAGCCTTTCAGTGAAACACACTGTTTTTATATTCCTGTTCGGCATTAAGGCAAACAGACAAGCTACTAGTAATAGGAGAGAACTACAGGAATACACCAATGTATACTTTTGTCCAAGTTTAAGTGCAGAAAATAGTTTGAGACTATAATTTATTTATCCAACTATCATTTCATTTATTAAACCACTTTACTAATGAAATACTAGACTAACATAACCAGTTTCCTGGTGCATCTGGGGATTGCGTACAGATGTTTAGCAATGTGAAAGAAAAGTTGTGTAAAATCTTAACATAACCATAGATGTCCTTCTCTTCCATGTTGCAGTATTCTACACATAGGTTTACTCCTCTTGTCTTGCATACGTACGGCCAGTATACAAAAGTATTCAGTCCCTCTGAGGTGCATGGGACATCTGACGGGCTGAGGAAAACGTGGAACCCCAGTCGTAGCAGTCCTAATAAGTGCAATGTCAGTCCAGTGCCACCTAGAAAGGGAAATGCAACCTAACAGGAGGGGAAGGAGGATGGGAAGGAACACTGCAACATGGAAGAGAAGGACATCTATGGTTATGGTAAGATTCTGCACAACTTTTCTATGTCTTTCTATTCCAGTGTTGCAGTATTCTACATATGGGTGAGAGACAAAGTTCACTGTGATGGGGGAGGTGGTCTAGAGGCAGACTCCAGGAATTTAAGGATAGCCCTGACAAACCCTGCCCTAGATCTAGAAATGTGGTCTAGTTTGTAGTGTTTGGTGAATGTGTGAACTAAAGACCAAATAGCTGCCTCCAGAAGAAGTAAAGGTATCCAGGCCCTTAAAGAAAGCTCCTGAAAGACCATAGCTCTGGTGGAGTGTGCTTTAACTGCACCTTGCAGAGATTTACCATGGAGTTGGTAGCAAAAGGTGATGGTCTTGGAGATCCAGGTAGATATGGTCTGTTTGGACACTGCCTTCCCCAGGGCTCTAGGGTGGAAGGACACAAAAAGCTGGTAAGCCAGTCTGATGGACCTTGTTTTATGCAGGTAAAACCGGAGTTGTCGGTGCACATCCAGGGGGTGCAGTACTCTCTCTCACTGTTGGATTTTCAGCAGGACTGTCTGAATGAGCGGGAAGGAGGGGAAGCATATAGACATTTCCCCTTCCAGGAGATTGAGAAGGCATCTGGGGGTCAGGTATCCTGGTACAAAAGCCAGAAAGCTGCCTGTTGATGGTGGAGGGAAACAGGTCTATTTGAGGTGTACCCCACCTGTGGACCAAATCTAAGAAGACATCTATGTGAAGCATCCATTTGTGGTTGTTTTTGATGGTTCTGCTCAGATAGTCTGCCTGGGAGTTGTGGAGAGAGGGAATGTAGACCACCTGCAGAGTAATTTCCTATGAGGTGGTTAGTTCCCATACTAGAAAGGCTAGTCTGCAGAGGACGTATGAATTGATCCCTCCCTGCTTGTTGAGATACTACAGCACAGTGGTGTTGTCTGTGCAAATCTTCAAGGGACCTTGCTGGAGGAAAGGTAGAAATGCCTAAAGGGCCAGAAGAATTGCCCTCATCTCTTGAACACTGATGTGTTCCAGTTTGTGAGGTTTTGGCCACAAGCCCTGCTCCCTTCGATGACCCAGAGTTGCTCCCCAGCCCAAGTCTGATGCATCTGTGTGCATGACCTGTGTGGGTAGAGGTGCTAGGAGGGGAAGACCTGGATTGTGGTTCATTTGTACCAACCACCAATGTATTCCCTTTTTCAGGCAAGGGAGAAGGGGCACCCAGTGCTTCACAGGATGGTAGTGCTGTGTCCAGACTGACTGAAGATACCACTGTAACTTTCTCATATGCAGTCTTGTTAAAGGTAGCATGGGGATGGTGGCTGACATGTAGCCCAAAAGTTTGAGGAACTGCCTTGCTGTCAAGTCTGTAGAGTGAAGGACCAGAAGTAGATGTTCTGCCAACGTTTTCACCTTTCGGGGTGGAAGGTATGCTTCCATGAGGTCTGAGCATATTCGGCACCTGAGGAAGACAATGACTTGGGTCGGCTGGAGATGTGATTTTGGGAAGTTTAACTGAAATCCCAGGGACTGTAGAAGAGATACTACAATGTGGATGTGTAGCTGGAGGGTCTCCTTGCTGCCTGCCTGGATCAACACATCATCTAGGTAAGGGAATATCTGTATTCCCTTTGTGCTGCAATAAACAATCACTGGGGCCAAACATTTTGTGAAGACTCTGGGTGCAGTGGAAAGTCCAAAAGGCAAGGCAAAGAATTGTAAGTGTTTAGAGCCCACCAAGAACCTCATATATTTCCTGAAAGTTGATTTTATAGGGATGTGGATATAAGCATCCTTTATATCTAATGTGGCCTTGAACCCTTGGGGGAGCAGGAGAGGAAAGAGGGTTACATAAGGTCAACATTCTTAAGGTAGGGACCTTTAAGAATAAGTTGAGATGGGACAGGTCTAGAATAGGTCTCCAGGGTCCATCCTTCCTGGGGGACCGGGAAGATCCTGGAGTAGAAGCCTCTTCCTTTTGCAGCTGAGGGAGCTGATTCAATGGTGCCCTGAGCCAGCAGAGTTTGCAACACCGGTTGCATGAGGTGCAACTGTTGTGTAGGTGACTATGGGGTGCCTTTCCTATTTGGAGGAGAGAGCCAAGACATGACATAACTATTCTGGAGGATGGACAGGACCCACTTCTCTGAGGTGATGTTAGTCCACACAGGGAGGCAGTGAGAGAGGTGGGCTGACAAAAGTAAAGGAGGTGTGGGAGAAGGAGGAGGCAAGGAAGGCAGGTAGTCAGATGCTACCTGCCTTGTCTTGAAAGGGCAGTCGCTGGCTAGAGGAGGGAGATGTTCTAGCTGGAGGGGGTTGTTTCCTTGTAGGCTGGCTTCCTAGGCCTTGAAGGAGCAACAGGATGAGATTGCTTCCTTATAAACTGGGTTTTAGCGGGATAGTTTCTTTGAAACTTTGGCACAGGCGAGACCAGCAAGTGTTTAAGGTCCTGCATTTCTTCTCCTTTTTGCTGCAGTAACTTGAAAAGGTCTGCTACTTTAGAGAAAAACAGTGCTGTACTGTCCAGGGGCACATCAATAAGCTTTGCCCAAAAATAATCAGGCAGGGGTTGGAGGCGAAGCCAAGAGTATCTACGCTAGGCAGATGCTAATGCTGCTGACCTGGCTGAAGATTCAGCAGCATCATAACTGCACTTTATAGAGTGCCTGGTAACCTGGTAAGTGAGGGCCAGGAGAGAGAACAGTGAGGCTTTGGCCGAGCAGTCAGGGATATCAGCCAGTTCTTTTGTGGCTGCTTCCAGGAAGAATAAAGCATACTTGGTCATGTGTGTCTGGTAGTTAGTCACCCTGAAGGACAAGGTATAAATCTTCTTATCCAGACATTCCATTGTTTTGCTGTCTTTGTCAGCAGGGAGAATGGTGGGTAGTGGGTAAAGGCTTAGAGGCCTTGTCCATAGAGACAGAGACTGGGGGCACTTAAACAGATGCTTAGCAGTGTCAGGCATCTTGTAAAGTCTGTCAGGTCAAAGTGGAGCAGGTGGTTGGGAATCTGGATTAAGTAATGTGGAGGAGAAGCCATCTAGAAAGGCAGGAAGGATAGGTGGAACAGCAGATGGGCTTGGGGAATCCATCTGAATGAGGTCATAGTATATTTTTTTGGACCTCAGTCATTTCAAAGGATTCCCACTTAAAATGATCCTTTATCTTGGAGATGGTTTCCCCAAAGGTCAAGTCCTCAGCTGGGGAGTCAGGATTCACTGAGTCTTCCTCTGGGGAGCCATACCCCAAGGGGGAAGAAACATGGGAAGTGTAAGATAGAGATTCCTCAGATGAGGAATCAGAAAAGTCTTCATCTTCCCTCATGTTATGATCTGAAACCTAGGGCTCAGGAGTGGTGGGGATACGTTAGCACTCACAGTAGAGGTAGGCTGCATGGCCATCAAAGCATTAAACAGGCTTTGACTGAAAGCCTTCCACAATCAGGCATATTTTCAGAAGAGGGAGAGATGCGCTTTCTTTTGTCTTTCTTTTTAAGGGGCCTAGCAGGTGTCTGAAGGGGGTCTAGAATCTGGAGACTGCAAAAGACCGGAGGGATCCGCCAGGCCTTCTGAAAATGCTGGTTCCCCCCCGGCAGAGACAGACATCGGTAAAGCCTCAGCAGACATGCTCTCACCATGGGATTGTGCAGCATTCCATGGAGGTGCCTACTATAGCACTGCAATAGATCCGGATCCCTCTACCAGGCTGATGCTGGCCACAGGCTGAGGATCGGACGGTAGAGGCCCAGCAGAAGAGGCAGGCTGTGTGGTCTTGGTCTTCTTTTTTGGTGGTTCTGAAGGAACGTCGGAGGAGCCCTCCATCCTTAATGCAATCTGCTTAAGGCGCTGGTTTTCCAAGTAAAGGTTTAAAGCATGCAAGCGGCTATGTAGGGTCTTGGGTACAAAAGCCTGACAAATGGGGCAGGCCTTGTAGTCGTGTGATTGTCCCAAGCAGAAAAGACGCTGATCGTTGGCATCCTTGTGGGGAATTTGCCAACCGCACTTACATTTGCCCTTTCTGGATGACATGAATAGGCAATAAAAGTAAGGACCGAAAACTTTTGTATACTGTCTGTATGTATGCAAGACAAGAGGAGTAAACCCATATGTAGAATACTGCAACATTGGAATAGAAGGACATCTGCTATAACCACACTGCAAAAAAGGGCAATTAAAGAACATGTTACGGATACAAGAAACTAGAGTAACAGAAACATCTAAAGGAGAACATGAAGTAATGCAGTTTAATAAAGAAAAACAAAATTCATTACACTGGCTAGCAAGTAGGAAGAGGAAAGAAAGGCAGAAAAAAACAGCAGAACTGAAAGTACATAAAATGAAATGAAAGGATTAGGATGTGTGGTAACACATTTGGCATCTCTTTTGCACACAAGCTGCAGAATGCAAGAAAAAAGTGTGACAGTGGAAAAAAGGAGGTTTTAATCAAAGGTGCGGCAGAGAAAGAAAGGGACTGAAGGAGATGGACAGTTAAGGGAAGCAAGAGGGTGGGCTAAAGAAAACGGGCAATAAAAGACCATTGAAAACTGCATGCCAGTGACTTTTTACACCAATCAGTCCCCCAAGCACCATCTTTGAAATTAAAAAATGGGTATGGAAAATGCACTGTAACAGAACATTTCCAATAGATCAGTTTCAAATATTCCTTATCCTTGTAACAGGCTCATAGCAAGTCACAGGCAAGCTGCCCTTGACGGCCATTTTAACCTAGCCAGTATCCCTTTTTGTGCGCAAATTAACCTACTCTATTTGGTTAGAGATTGCCTTACCCATGCCATGGTTGATAAGTATACATTAACCCATTGAGAAAAACTAGGTTCATGCCATAGATATTTTCAGGGGACACATGCATGGGAATAAAGCAGAGGGGCAGTCTTGGTATAATTTTTCTGCTTCCCATCCAAGTTGTATTTGAATGTGGACGAGGATTAACTTTGTTTTTTGTGGATGGGGAGTCTGTTCCAGAGCAGTGGTATCCTCTGTGAGATATGCCTTCCCCTCCAAACTGTTTTGATGATGTTGCAGAAGAGGTTTATATCCCTAGAACAAGCATTTCTGATGCTGTTTGACTTGCTGATATGCAGTAAATCCATCAGTACTGGGTCGCAGGATGCCCTGCATAAGGGAAACAGTTCACCTCTTAGCAGTCTGATGGACAAGTTTAGTGACGGGACTTTGTCTCAGTCCATGTAAGACATGTTGTGTAGGCCTTGTTTTAGAAAGGTATCTCTGTGGAGAATCCGGTTGTTGCACAAATTCTAACTTTTATAACCTGCAACAAATTTTAACTGCTAGTACCACTGAGAATCTTCTCTCTTGGTCAGGTACAGTAGTATGGAAATCATGTGCAGTGCTGATGTGGACAAAACGGAATCAGAAAAAAGTGAACTATAATTAAGCTGATAGGGAAAATTAAAAGTAACATTTTATAAAGGTCTACTCTGAAGTAATTGCCCAGTATTCAGATTAGAAGCGTCCCACTCTCCCCTGTATAATCAGTAATAAAAGAATCTTATAATCAATATTTTTCTAGGGAAGTCAGCCTTCTGTACTCCCTGACAGTCTCTTAAATACCAGATTTATAGCTACACCAACTACAGAGAAAAAGTAATGCAGTTAATCCTACTTCTCCCAGTTGCTGCAATACTGGAGGACACATGGATAAAATGGAGGTACACAAACAGAATCCCAATATCAAAAGTTACAGCTTTTAAAATAAGAAGTTATGTACTCACCATAACGTTCCATCTGAGTAGGTAACTTCATTTGTCTGCAACCTTTGGGAGCCGGCAACTTATTTCACAGCTATAAGATCAGAGCTCCTACCTCCTCCCCTTTCCCATAATCCCCTGCCAACCCTGACTGACCTCAGATCAAGTTTGCCCCCTCATACAAGCAGCTAAAAGGCTAAATACATCCCGAAGGGGACTAGAAGGACATCCAGGAACTAAAATTCTGAAGGTCAGGGGGAAGGATGGGGGGATGGTTGCAGACAAATTAAGTTACCTACTCAGATGGAACGTTATGGTGAGTACATAACTTCTTAATCTGAAGTAGGTACTTCATTTGTCAGCAACCTTTGGGACAGAGTCCCCAGCTACCTGGATCTTGGCCGGCCATCATGGAAGGATGTTCCGGAGCACTGCGGAGCCAAAGGATGCTCTCCCTCTGGAGAGAACGTCCAGCTTATAATGGTTGATAAAGGTATGAGATGAGGCCCAAGTGACTGCTAAGCAAATATCATCTATACCTAAAGGCAGCAGAGGTAGCTATAGAGCGAGTAGAATGTGCACGAACTCCCTGAGGTGCGGGCCTCCCAGAACTTTCATAGGCCAATAGAATACACTGTGAGATCCATCGTGATAAAGTAACCTTAGAGACAGATTTACCTAAGTTAAATTTTGCAAAGGAGATGAACAACTGGTCGGATTGTCTATGACCAGCAGTCCTGTGAATGTAGAAGCGCAGTTGTCTATGCACATCTAACGAATGCAGTTTGTATTCTCCTTTGTTCTGATACTTAGGAAAGAAAACTGGCAGGTTAATGGATTGGTTGATATTAGCCTCTGAAGCCACCTTGGGAAGAAATGAGGGATTGGTCCTGAGGTACACACTATCCTGGTGAAAGGCCAAGTACGGGGGTTTTACACAAAGGGCCTGAAGCTCAGAAACTCTTTTCGCTGAAGTAACAGCGACAAGGAACGTCGTTTTCCAAGATAGGTACTTAAGATCAACCGAAGCAGCAGATTCAAAAGGGGGAGATGTTAAGGCGTGTAGGACTAGTGATAAATCCCAAGGGGGTACAACTTCCTTGACAGGAGGTCTGAGCAGGAAGGTACCCTTGAGAAAGGGTACACAATTTTGCTGTAATCAAAGGACCTGACTCATGCCCCACCTAGTAATGAGAAATAGCTGCCAGTTGAACATTGACCGTAGAGCAGCTAGCCCCCTGATGAAATAGACCTGTAAGGAAATCCAACACAGCCGGCAACGGTGCTGTGAAGGGATCTAAGTTATGATTCTCCGCCCAGATGGAGAAACGCTTCCACTTACTGCGATAGACCTTTCTAGTGGAAGGTTTGTGTGCTGCTACTAGGATGGCTTTAACTGGGGAAGAGATTCCGGGAGTCCTGACTAGGAGTGGAACTGGAGCAGCCAAGCTGTCAACTTGAGGTTGCCCAGATTCGGAATCGGGAGACCTAGGGGATGAGATATTAGATCCGGTAGGGGATCCAGAATCCAAGGAGGATTTACCCGGTGAGACCACAGGTAAGGGAACCACATTTGACGAGGCCAGAATGGGGCAATGAGGATCATTCTGCTCCCCAACCGATTGGCTTTCTGTATGAGTTTCAGCATCAGGGTAGAGGTGGGTAAGCATAAAGTAGACCGGGAGGCCAAGCATGCACCAGAGCGTCTCTCGGGGATTCCCCGAAGGGGGGAATTAGAGCGAAGTAACTGTTGCATTTTGTATTTGAGGGAGAAGCAAAGAGATCGCAACAGGGTTGCCCCCACTCGGCAAAAATCCGCTTCACTACCTGGGGATTGAGAGACAACTCGTAAGGGGAAAGGATGGTGCAGCTGAGTCTGTCCGCCAGTATGTTGGACCGTCCCGGAATGTGCGTTGCAATAAGAAAGCGGTTGGTGGAGATCGCCCATTCCCACACTCTCATGGCCTCTCGACAGAGAGGATAGGACCTGGTTCCCCCCTGTTTGTTGATGTACCAGACAACTGACATGTTGTCCGTCTGTATCGCAATAGTTCCTACAGGAAGAAGGTTCTGAAGTGCTTGCAACGCCAACAGCACCGCCCTCATCTCCAGGACATTGATATGCAAAAAGGTCTCTGTGTCGTTCCACGTGCCTTGGACCGTCCTGCCTGAGCAATGCCCCCCCCCCACCCGAGGCGAGAGGCGTCCATGGTCACCGTGGCGAGGGGAGGATATGTGGAGAAGGGACATCCCGTATGGAGGTCCGGAGATTGGAGCCACCATAAGAGAGCCCTCCTGCAAGCCTTGCTGA
Organism: Protopterus annectens; assembly: GCF_019279795.1. Classification (NCBI taxonomy): domain Eukaryota; kingdom Metazoa; phylum Chordata; order Ceratodontiformes; family Protopteridae; genus Protopterus; species Protopterus annectens. The sequence continues at coordinate 1,081,678,268 of NC_056739.1, read as the reverse complement.
GGGGAATAGGATGGATTAGGTAGTAATGTAGAAAGGACAACTGGACTTGAAGGGTCCATTGCAGGACCCTCATTCAGACAAGCCAATGGAAGAAGAGTGATTGCCGCCGCCATGGAGCCTACAGCCCTCAGGACCAATTCCGCCAGTGGAGCTTCTAATTGGAGGATGGCCCGCACATGAAGCCTCAGGTTTTGTAGTCTTTCCGCAGTCAGGAATGCTAGAAGGTTTCTCGTATCCAACTTGGCCCCTATAAACTCTATCACCTGAGTTGGAGAAAGAGAGGGTTTGTCCATGTTGATAATGATGCCCAGCTGGGAAGCAAGCCAGAGGAAGTAGTCCCTGGCTGAGCAAAGTAGATGCCTTATCGGGGCGGTCAGGAGCCAGTCATCCAGGTATGGAAAAACCTGCATTCCCTGGAGTCTCAGGTGGGCTGCTATCACTGCTAATACTTTGGTAAACACCCTGGGGGCTGTGGTGAGACCAAAGGGAAGGACCCTGAACTGGTAATGACTGGCTCCCAGCCGGAAGTGGAGGAACCTCCTGGATCGTCTGTCCATTAGAATGTGGTAGTACGCATCCTTGAGGTCTATTGAGCACATCCAGTCATTCTCCCGCAATAGGGGGAGGATGGACTGAAGAGTGACCATCCGGAATTTTTGTTTGGTTACTGACAGGTTCAAAAAAGAGAGGTCGAGAATTGGCCTCAAGTCTTTTTTGGCACCAGAAAGAACCTGGAGTAAAAACCTAATCTGCGCTGGTCTGGGGGGACAGGTTGGATGGCTCTTTTTTCTAGGAGCTGCTGAATCTCTGCAACTGCTACCTCCCTCTGATCGGGTGGGTACATCGGGGAGGTTTCTGAGTTTGGGGACATGACACAGGGGAATTTGGTAACCTCTGGATACAATACGAAACACCCAGCGATCTGATGTGATGGACTCCCAAGCTGCTAGGTGCCTCGAGAAATGCCCCCCGACTGCCTACAGAGTGGAGCAGTTGGGAAACCCCTCAGGGTTGCTGCGTGGGCCGATCAGAGAAGGTTTCTCTGGACACAAAATTCTTCGGGCCCCCTCTGCCTCTAGGGCGGCGTCCTCCCTGTCCTCCTCTGCCACGGAAGGACTGGTTGTCCGGAGCAGGCTGGGAATGTTGCGATTTCCGGAACCACATCTTCTTCTGTCCCTTTGGTTCTTGGAGAAGGACCTCTGGGGAGCAGAGAAGCGGACTCCGACGGCAGACAACGTCTTCCCGTCCTTTTCGCTCTGGACTAAAGTCTCGCGAACAGTCTTGCCAAATAAGGCAGAACCATCAAAGGGGCAAATGACGCCATGAAGGGTTCCGCGAAGTCACAATGTCGGAGCCAGGCCTGGCGTCTCATGACTAGGCCTGCTCCACTGGCTCTAGCGGCTCCCTCTGTGGCATGGGACAAAAGCCGCATAGAGGTATTCGATATAGATCTTAGAGTGGCCATGCGAGTGGAGTACAACTGTTTGTCCTCCGCCGACATGGACTCCGGGGGGGGGGGCAGCGTACTCTTTGATAAGGTCTCGCTGCATCCTAATAATGTGTGCCATGTAGTTCAGAGACCTTATTGAGAAGGTCGCTGAACTAAAAACCCGCTTCCCTAGGCGATCCATCGAGCGGGACTCTGCTCGGTGGCTGGACCAAGGGGCTCTCCTGAGCTAATTCCCTCTTGGTGGCTGCCGCCACCAACATGGCATCTACGGGGGGACCCTTGCTCCAGTGGGACCTCTCTGAAGGGGGGCTCAGAATCCTATCGGGGTGCTTGGGAACTGGCTCCACAGTGTCCGGCTCCTTCCACGCCCTGGTGGTAATAAGGTCCACCGGGGGGGGGGGTGGCCATAGGGGACACCCAAGAGGTAGATGGGCCTGCTTCGAACGCCTCCAGGAACACGGACTCATCGGAGGAAGCCTTGGGGGCAAACCACCCCCCCTAATCCTGAGCATTTCCATGATGTTTCCGAGGGGGACATCCTCGGGGGGGTGACCTTGGGGAGCCTTCCCCTTCATCCAAGTCCATGTCCTCTGTTAAGGACTCAGGGGAGTCCACATGCCTCCTCTTACACTTCCGCTTATGAGGAACATCCTCGGGGGGGCTGTCCGAGGAAGTCTCACCAGCAACGTCTTGTTCCAGAGAAACGACCTGAGACATCGAAGCAGGCTGTCCCAGTGGCCAGGTGATGGAAGCCAGACCCAGCAGAGAGGGAGTGCAGGATGGGGCCGAGGCAAGGGCTGGGGGTCTGGATGCACTCAACAGACCCCTCTCCACCGCATCGAAGGCCGAGGGAGAGTCACTCTCTCGGATCAGAGAGCAGACTCCCATTTGGATCCGATGGGGGGATCGGAACCAGCGCCGAGACCATCAGATCCGAATGACCCGTGTGCTCCGACCTGGACGGAGCTGAAGGCACATGGAATCCCTCGGATCCAAAGCTCACCCACGGCTCCGAGAGCTTGGATCCAACAAGGATGGACCCGACAAACTCGAGGGAAAGGTCGGAGCCGAAGTACCAAGTACTGTCTGCGCCGACCCACCCCCAGCTCCAACGCTGCCTGGCTCTGGGCGCTCCGAACTCGGGACGCGGGTCGGAGAAGGAGCTATCTGGGCAAAAAAAGGTGTTGAGCTCCCCCCCAAAGGGGGGAGGGAGGCAGGAGCACTCCCATCTGCAGCTGGGCCTGGATGAACCTTCGCATCATCCGGTCCAAGTCCGCATCCGACAGGCTATATGTGGATCACGACGAGGCCACCGAGGCGGGCCGGGAGTGCCGCCTCGATGACCTCGACGGAGATCGGGTCTCCTCCTCCTCGGGTCCCGGTGAGGAGCATGGGGACCGGAGCAGAGGAACAGGAGACCTGGAAGCCGTGGAGGGAGAAGCCCGCTTAGCCGGGAGGGTCGAAGCGGAGGCCTCGGCCCGCCGCTTGCGGTGCTTCTCCCTCCTTTTCTCCCTCCTGGCCTCCCTCTCCTCCGGTGCCGCAGCGGGAGTTTGACTCCCGGCCGGGGGGGAGAGAGGCAGGAGTGGCCGCCACAGAGGACTAGGGAGAGGCCACGGGAGCACCGGAGGCCGAGGCCGAATCCGGGGGCAAAAGTCCCGCCAGGATCAGCTTCGACCTCCATTCTTTCAGTGCCCTGGGGTTGAACGCCACGCAGATTGTACACCCTGAAGAGAGGTGTTCAACCCCAAGGCACCGAACTCAGAGAGTGTGGCCATCCGCCGGTGAAAGCTTATGGCCATACTTGGTGCATTTGGAAAGGATCGGTTTTGGGGCCTCTGATATTATACTAGTACAAAAAAACAAACTCACTCACTCAAGGCCCCAAACACACACCGACCCACACAAAAACAACGCACCAGCGAGGGGAGCGGAGGAAATTACACTAAAAAATAAAAATAAAAATAAAAATAAAAAAATAAAAATAAAAAGATTTTAGGACTAAAATAAGGGGAAACCTAAACACACTCAACCTTTTAATAAAAAATATAACAATAATTACAATAAGTTGAAAGACTTATCTGACCAGACTAGGAGCTCTGAATCTAGCTGCTTTCACTAAGCACGGCAAACTAGATCTGAGGTCAGTCAGGGTTGGCAGGGGATTATGGGTAAGGGGAGGAGCTAGGAGCTCGGATCTTATAGCTGTGAAATAAGTTGCTGGCTCAGATCCGATACCTAAAGGTTGCTGACAAATGAAGTACCTACTTCAGATCAGTTATTTTCTTTTAACAGCGGCACTCAAACAGGATCAACGACTTGACATCAAGAACTTAAAACCACATCAGGCCTCTACTTCACAAAAAACTGCCCCTCCTCAATTCCCCTAGAATAACCTCAATATTTTTTTAATCTGGGTACACTTCCACTGTGTAAAGTGATCAAGCCAAAGAAATTCTGATTGTTCCAATACTCTCCCTCTCTTAAAGCCCCATACCCAGATAATAGAGATCCACAACCTTTTAAAGATAACTGAGTAACAGTAGATCAGATATTTTCATAGCCATGCTTCCACTACTGAATTACCATCTTTTGATTGGTCACACCTCAATAAAGTGAAAGAAACTGCGCTCACAATAGTATATTCAGGTTTTTTCAGACACTTCCTCAGATAATCCACTACTGTTTAAATTGTGATTAAATAAGTAGTCAGTTGCTTTCATACTGTCACTATAAACTGTGATCAAATGAGTAGTCAATTGTTTTCATGACCGTTACTACTACCACCACAACGAGGATGCACTTAAATTTCAGTGAGACAGAGTGTTGGGCTTGCTCGCCTACTGTCTGCACAGACTTGCAATAGAATACTAAATGGTCCAGCTTCAACAGTGGGCAGCAAGTAATTCATCTTTCTATTTTAAAACTCCACACTGACATCCCAAATAACACAAACCATTATATTAATGTCCTTAAATTGCCTTGTTTAAAAGGGTCTGGACACAGAGTGCCTGATGATTCTGGCAATAAGACTGCTTTGTTCGTGACCAATGGTCAGGTAGGAAAAGTTAGTCATGGGGCAGTCAGTCTGTGACTTTAGCTGCACTTGACATGCTGACATCAACACTAAGGTTAGAAAGGAAAAACAATACTAAAAGGCAGCAGAGACCACCAGTCTCTGCTACCTTTTAGTAGCAGAGACTACTAGTCTATAAAAAAAGTACAAAAAATAAAAAATAGAACAGTGTAGTTTACTATCCAAAAGCATACAAAGGCAAGTTCTTCCCAACACAAAAATCTTATGGCTTAAAGTTAACAACAAGTATCCAACAGTCACATGCATCTTCATTACACATTCTTATAGTACGGGTCTCTCTCTTTCTCTGCTTCTCAGTAGCTCGTTCTTATTGAGACCTGTAATAGAATAAGCCTCAATAGTGCAGTAAAATCGTAAAGTCTTGACTAAAGTGCCAATAACCAGAGCCTGAGAGTCTCAGGTGCTTGACGATGAGGTGAGGAGGATTGGATTGATCATCTCTGGGACAAAGGTACATAACTCAGACATACCACTATATTTTATCCCTGGTGGAGGCCAAAGACATGTGGAGAGTGTTGGCCAACAGCAGGCTGGGGTTTTGGCTGAATCACTCAGATGGAGCCATGGATGATACTAAGTGTCCAATGCACGCCATCTCCCTGAAAAGCATGGGTGCAGAGATAAGCTTAAAACAGGAAAACTCCCTATGCAGGAATCTGTCATTGTACCAGGATGTTTTGATCTACTTATTGGCCCCAAACATAGGTCAGAGTTACTCTGTGGGCAGCAAGGATGTTCAGAAGACCCAGTGGATGAGAACCAGCTCTGGGAGAGCAGTCAGTGGGTCACAGCTGAAGGGAGAAAAAAAAATCCCTGTACAAAAACCTCCAATGTCATCCTGGTATCTTCTTCCACTCATTCTACATTCTCTCTTTCACAGCCAACACACCAAATATTAAATCTCTTTCCAAGAGGAGCACACTGCATGGGATTACCTTAATCGCCCTTTTACACAACACAGTTAAAGTATTCAGACCTGCTCTAATTAAAACAGGGAAGTATCTCTCTGCTGTTACAGCGCCATTCCTATTTAAAAATGATAGTTACACCCTCTGGCTAACACAACACAGTATCTTCTATGTTCTTTAAGAATCACTTCTTATTTATGACAAAAGTTCTTTTTAAACACTACATACACAGTGCTGAACTATTCGTACTATCTACATTCATATGGATACTATTTGACAAGATCTATGGTGCTATACTATAACTGCTCTCGCCAGCTTGAAACACTTAGTTTCATGCCTTCTAGATGGCCTATAGGTACTTGGCAGGCTATCTGCATTGTGGTAGGTCAAGCTAGACCAGTTTCTTCCACCAAACCTGAATGGTTGAAGTGAAAGGGCTCACTAAGAGCTTGGTGTCATCATGTTATTTATAAAGCCGTAAGTAGGGAATATGGTCAGTGACTAATGTACACCCTCTTTCCAGAAGATATTTTAGGAAATAACAGTCCCATTTTTCCCTAAACATTCCATCTCATTCGTGACATAGGTTATCTCCTCTTTACTTAATTTCTCTCAAGTAACATACAGGATGCTCTTCCCCGTCCAAGAGCTATGAAAACTCTCTCCCTAAACTTACATATAAAGCATAAGTCTACACTAAAAATTATTAAATCTAGGGATGTTAGTTAGCACAGGCTCTGACCATAGCATTTCCATTAGAAACCTGAAAGCAATATCTGCTTCTATGTCTCTTTAATGTTTAGTGATATTCCCCTTGCATCAAATCAGTTAAAGGGCCTGCTGTTGTGGCATAGCAAATTATAAACTACAGGTAACGACCAGCTACTGCAAAGAATGACCTCACCATCACTCAACAATTTAGTTCTCTATCCCAGAAAATGTAGTTTCTCCTGAAATAATCTTAGATCAAGTTCGACGCTAAACAATATTACTTTTAAGGGACTGGACAACATAGCAGGCTGCATTTCATCAGTGCCAAGTATGTCCTATCTGAGCCTCTACTTAAACTGTTTTAATCATGCAGTGTGACCCATTACACATGGGCAGCCCCTCTTCAGATCCAGGTAATTACAGGCACATCAGCGTTATATGCAAAGTCATGAAAGGTATCACTTCAGATTTTGTGCAGACGTTGGCAACTTAAATGAACTGGACTCAAACCAATTTGGTTTTGCTATGGCAGGTCATATCTCTGGAGACTAGTAAGTTACTTTGAGAAAGTTACATAGGTTGAAAATAGCTGTCACTTAATGCACCGTGCTCATCTTAACTTGGCCAAGGATTCAATGTACACTATATGCTGGTAATTCTGAAAAATTAGACAATGTAAATCCCTACTTTGTCCTCTAGACTGTAAACTGATTATCCACAAATCGAGTTGTGAAAGCTGATAGCGCCCTCTCTGAACACAGAACTGTAACAAACAGGGTACCATACAGGTCAGCGCTGGAACTCCACTGTTTGGCACTTATTTTGTAGACATCCATGCCAAAATCCCAGTAGTGTGTTTGATCACATCATGGAATATGCACATAACTGGCGTTTTGAAAACAGTCTCAAACTAAATGTAAAAAAGAAGGAGCAGCAGTAAACAAAAAAAAGCTGTTCCCACTTCAAATGGTATAAACTGTACTCCTCTTTACACAGATACAGTCTTAAGGAACTTGGGTACTTATGTGGAATCTCTCTCAGCAACTCAATCAAGTTTCCACCACAGTCAGGTTACTCAACATGGCCAACTTAATTTCCAAGGGAATATCTTCAAGTTCTAAAGTAATCATCCTACTTCTATACTTTTACCCTTATCAGGTCCTCCCGTTGAATACAATGCCCTCCCCTTTGATATGTGTAAATCCAGGCATACTGATCAAATGGAAGACTTAACTACGAAAATTAGAAGGCCTTAAATAAACTAACCCAACAGAGTAGAAAGACTCTACCTATACACAGCACCATGAAGGATGCTCTTAGTTGACCTGAATCTCACTTTATGAGCCATGAAAGACCTAGTCCTATTTGTCCTCTTATACCATCGAAAAACCAGGGCCTCTATGAACACCTGCACTAGGAACCATATTGCCAGCATATGGAATACGTTACTACTACAAGTTAAAGTACTACTTTGTCGACCTTAAGGGGCAGTCTTGACTGAATGGATAGGGACAAACTTAATCAAGGTTATCATCTACAGTCCTGCATGATTTGGGAAATGAGCATTAAGTGCTTGCAGAGAAAGGTAAGAACTTTTAAGAATGTCAAGTTAATGGTATATATGGCCAAGCATAGTACAGTTGTGTACACTTACCATAAATGTAGATGTTCGAGTGTATTCACTGTTGCAGTCATCACATTTGGGTTATCTGCATGCAGGTAGCCCTCAGCTGGCCTGAATACAAGTCTTGGATTCCTGCGTTGGATGCTCTCTAATTCCACAACGTCAGGTCATCAGGGGTATAAAACATACAGCCGATGCCATTACATCAGTTTTTCTTGCCTCAGATGTCAGGTTTCCTCACAATGGGAAGCAATTATACATAATGGTACACCTCCATCAAAAAGCAAATACACCAAACAAGAAGAAAAGGTAGAGCCAAGAGAAGTCAGAGGGCTGGAGGGAGGGTAACCAGGACTGCAACAGAGAATACACTCGAACATCTACATTTAAGGTAAGTGTACACAACTGTACTATGTTCTTCGTGTTTCACTGTTGCAGTCATCACATTTGGGTTGATTCCCAAAGATAAGGAAGGGAAGAGGAAGTTAGAAAGCATTAGGGCCAGCTATCAAGTCCTGCAAGACTGCAGTGGCAAAACCAGCTCTGGATTTAGAAAAAAATAGGCATGTGGTAATGCTTGGTGAAGGTATGTACAGAGCTCCAGGTAGCAGCTTCTAGGACGTCCCTGGTAGGGACTCCTCTGAGAAAGGCTGTAGAGGTAGATGCAGCCCTGCTGGAATGGGATCTTATCCCCTGTGGGGTAGGTTTTCCATGGTGCTTGTAGCAGAAATGAATGCAATGGGCTATCCATTTAAAAATGGTTAGCTTTGGAATGGCCTTCCCCTCTGCCCCTGCAGCAAAGCCAAATAGCAGCTGTTCAGTTTTTCTGAGGCTTGGTCCTGTCCAAATAAAATCCAAGTTTTCTGTGCACATCCAGAGAGTACAGTATTCAATCTCCTTTACTTTGCGGATTAGGGAAAAAAGTAGGCAAATGAATGGACTGATTTAGGGCCACACTAGACACCACCTTGGGCATAAAGGAAGGGTTGGTCCTGAGGGAAACCCTGTCTGCATGGAAGATAATGAAGGGTTCCACTGCCATGAGGGCCTGTAATTCAGAAATTCTTCTTGCAGAAGAGATGATTAGAAGGAAGGCGGTTTTCCAAGAAAAAAATTTCAACTCTGCAGTTGCAGCTGGCTCAAAGGGAGGGACAGTGAGCTTTTCCAATACAAAGTTAAGGTTCTAGGCTGGAGTAGGGGCTCTCCTGGGAGGGGGGGGGGGTCTTAAATTTTTGGCCCCTCTAAGGAATTGCTTTAGCAGGGGATAAGAGAAGAGGGGTGGCTCAGTTTTTTAATATGCTGAAATGGCAGAGGCACGAATTTTAATTGACGATAAGGATACACCCTTGTGGAGCATTTCTGTTAAATACTGAAGAATATGAGGTAAGCTGGGCACCGTTGTGTACCCATCCCCCTGAGTCTGCTCCAGGAACAGTATCTTTTCCACTTTTCAGCATTGGATTTTCTAGTACTAGGCCTCCTTGCGTCCAGAATGACATCTAGCACCTGCTTACCGAGGGATACTACTGGAGAAGTCAAGGAAGTAGCCAGGTTGCAAGGTTCAGGGTTTGAACCTGAGGGCGCAGAATCTGGCCTGCCTGCTGGGACAGCAAGGAAGTGGGGGTGAGGCAGGTGCCATGGTTCCAGTAGTGTCATACTGCGCAAGAGGGGGTACACCAGTGCTGGCGTAGCCAGTCTGGTGCAATCAATATTGTCCTTGGCTTGTCCTGTTTGATCTTTTCAGAACCTTCGAGAGGAGAGGCAGAGGGGGGAAAGGCATAAACTGAGAAGCTTTCTCAGATAAAGGACAGGGCATCCACTTTCCAAGCTTGACTGCAGGAAGTCCTTGTGCAGAATTTGACCAGTTGGTAGATCTGAGGGGAAGAAAACAGGTCTACCTCTGGAGTCCCCAATTTGCTACTCAAAGGTGTGAAAGGCAATGGCTCCATACGCGCCAAATGGGAAAATTTCCCTTTTCTGCACTGAAGTGCAGTCTTGG
>NC_056739.1:1081571601-1081608306 GCF_019279795.1 Protopterus annectens | reverse complement strand
TGTACTTCTTGTATGACCTGCTACATGCTTTTGTGCTTCTAGATTCAGTTTCTGGCAGAAAAAGGACTACAACAAATAAGACCCATGGAAGGACAGGTTCCTAATTTAGCATATTCCCATCCTATGGAATAGGTTACCACAACAGGTCAAACAAAAGTATTCCTTTGGCTCCCTTTACAGTTAGTCTTGATTAGATCATAGTAACAAATTTACACCAGAGTTCTCATCTACAGCCATGCTCAATTTAAAAGGTGAACGCTATTTTGCAAGTGCTTGAAAAGGGTGGCAGGAACTTTTAACTGTGTCTACGTGAAGATGAAAAATAACTCCGCTTAAGATCCATGCGATTTCTTGCCTAGCACTGTCCCTTTGCTCCTGAACATTAACAGTTTACCTAATGAGCCAACAAACAATTCTACAAAAAAAGTCACATTAGAGGGTGAAAAAAGGAGCTCACAGTAATTAACCATAAAAAAAATTTGCCCACCACTCTGCAGTTCATTAAATGGATGTACTGCTCTGTAAATGGCAAGTACAGCCTCCAGAACAACTTATAGGACCTGTAATACATGTATTCTGAAGTCTTTGCATTGACTGCGACTACGCTCTCCCAAGTAATTCATCTAAACACATTTACAAAGGGGCTGATTTGGCACTGATGCATGTATTAAAAACAATACTGGTCAGCCTTCTAGCAGCAAAGAAATAGAGCCATAATTATGCTCCTGGTGACCCAGGTTCAAATTGTGGCTCAGGCAACTGATGAGAAGGCAGGGGAGGATGGATGGTGCTTATATGGGGGAGGTTAATGGCTTCCCAGCTGGTCATTTCTATTGCTCCAGTAGCATGCGGCTGAGGTCACATGCAACAATGAAGGCAGCAGCCAGTCGAGAGGGATGTGCCTTGTGGCTTCCAAGTGGGTGATGACTCCTGTCCTCACATGAGGAGTGTGCACATGTGGATGTGGTGGAAGCACAGAAGGCAGACACAGAAACATGGATATGCACATCGTCATGGGGGGGGGGGGTTATATAAACACACAAAAATAGTTAACCACCTCTGATATGTGTGGATAATGGTTCCAAGCACCAGACTTTCCTCCCCCAAGTAAACGTCCGGAATCAGGGACAGGGTGCTACTACTGGGAAGGCCTGACAGTTACAGGATATGAGATTTAAAAAAAAAAAAGGGGGAAAAGAAGCCATGTATAGTAACTTTCTTTGTGCATTTTACTTTTAGTATGATACTCAGTAATCAAAAACTTAACTACCACTTTAAGAAAAAATCTACCTAATGATTCCTCAAAATAAATCCCTGGTTATCTAGTATGTCTTTATGTTTTATCTACAAAGGTAATAACCTTTTAATGGACTATTTCACCCACAGTTTGCAGTTTCCTGTTCTACTTTCAGACCTTCTGCAGTAGTCCTGAAAAGGAAACCTTTGAGTACACCTTTACGAAAGCAATACCAGGTTTGCTGGTCTACAGGTCATGAAATCACTTGCATCATTCTTTGGTTCCTCATCAGATGACACAAGAAACGTACACTTACCATTCGCCAGCATACTTTTCTTCAGTTCTTGGAGCTCTGCTTGATATGCCTCATCACACTCAGGAGTAACACCATATAATCCAACATCAGGTGAGCGTAGAGCACTTAAGGTCTGAGCAACCTCTCCACTGTCCACAGCTTCATTAATCGCAAGTATTCCCAAGGAAACTGGAAAGAAAAAAATCCAGAGTTCCTGAGTCCACATGCAAGCTGACTTTGGTAGGTTGTGACACAAGTAGCATATTTAATTTTAAGAGTTCCAGTCAAAGAAAACATTTTTGAAAAAGTTTACATAGCAGCCCCCAACATATCTAATGCAAGTTCATTTACAGAGAGGTTCTAAATCAAACAAAAACTGCTAAATCAAAACCACTAACATATTCCATTTCTGATTATTTCAGAAACAAAACGGGTGTTGAGCTACAAAAATCAAAATACAGAGAGGAGGCAAGAACTACAATATAAATTTGCCCCACACTGCAGACTCAATGCATTCCTTTTCATGTTTAAGAACTAGGCAAGCATAACCTATTTTAGAAATTACAGATAACAAAACAGACAAAAAATCATACACGTTTACTGCACCAATTTATTATGAAACGATTCCTTCTTTTCTTGATGGATGAATTCTTAGTTAGGTTTATCCTTTCTACTAAGGCTGGAATTCTGTAATTTTCTGGAAGATCACATGCTTGAGGGCAAGTATATACTTATGCTGACACAAACTATAACATGTGCCATCTACATAAAGCATGCCCTTACTCAGGGTTCATCAATCTGCCCCCCTGATCAAAAGCAAGCAACTTCTTGCAACTGAAGAAACTCATACTTGACACCCATGCAGCTTACAAGTAATATATGAAATTCATACCTGCCCAGCTTAAAGCAAACTCCACTAGATGAGGCTGTATGGACGAACCATCCACTCAGCCACCTACAGGATGGAGGGTATTCTTGATACACAGGTCAACACTAGACTATTAGTGTGCAGACTATTACAAGCCTAGCCAATTCTTATAGGTCAGAAACAAATCCTGCACCTTGTATCCATGAGGTAAAGACCTTAACCATTTTGACAACTCCCCCTTAAGCCAACCTCTCTCAAGAAAGGTCTTCTAATATTACAAGAAGAAATTATGTGGCACTCTATCCTTAACTGGGTTGATTTCAACAAATAACCAGTGTGGTAGGAAACAAAAGACAGACTAAGACTAAATGTTCAAAAAGCAGAGTGCTAACGTACAGTTGTATGAAATTAAGACAGACTCCTGGAGAGGAGTTCAATGCATTAATGTTGGCTAAAGGCACTGACCACTGAACAATTTCCAAAATGGTAACATTCCTGAAGCAAGTACTGAAGGCAGTCACTCCTCTAATAGAGTGGGCTTTAAACACATTTAGCAGTGGGTGGCTCATCACCTAATGGCAAAAGATAATGCAGTTGGCAATCAGCTTTACATATCTTTTTGGTTAATATGGACCCTTCCCCTCTGGTCTGTCTTCCTACAGTCACACACCCACTTCATGTACCACCCTTAACTGGCGGTATACGGTCAAGGTTGGCATTACTCTGTTACCCCTAGTTTCTGTCTCAGTAAAGAAAACAATGAGATGAATGGGATTGCTTTAGGAAAAACTCACAGACCACTTTCAGGAGAAAACATTGGTTAGTCATAAGGAACAATTAATCACTGTGAAAGATCACATATGATTCCATACAAGAGAGTCTAAAGCTCTAAAATCATATGTGCTGAGCTGATTAGCACTAAGAGAGAGCCTTCTAACAAAACAGCTTTAGAAATGCTAAGCTAGTAAGATCATATAACAAATGGGAATGCCTGGCAATCATTAAGCTCAGGTCATGCAGAGGGAAGACATTCTTCAATGGGTGAAAGTTGTAGCACACTCCTGTTATGAAACTTTCTTAATGTTGAATCATAATCCTGTCTTAAGCACAGTAATGATGGGCAAAAACAGCAAACAAGTATTTACCAAGGAGTAAGAGAGTCAAATCATGCTGGTGAACGAGACGGGTCAGAATGCCTGCATGCTGACCAAATGAGGCACTGCCGGGTGCAACTCCCGTCACACTGAGAACCAGATCCTTTAAATGCCTCTGAGTATCAACTGTGTATGCCCTTTAGCTCCACACATTGGTAACATCTGTGTTCCACTGACATGGCTGCTGTCACCCAAATGGTTTCTGGAATACTTTGCTTTTACTAGTTTTATATGCAATATTCTTGCAGCAGCCTTTACATGATGTCTGCATATAGCCCAAATTTGCTGTTGCTTTTTATCTTGCCTATTTGAACTTTTGGCTGCAGTTCTTGAAACATGGATGAAATTTGGTCAGATGGAGTACTTCTTTCTGGATTTGGCCTTTTCTTACAGACTGATCATGGTTTACTAATACGACTGTAGAGATTAGTGTCATCTCTTAAACTGTTCAGTTATAGTTTAACTTATAGAAGGCAATTTCTGCCAAGAGGTAGTGGTTTCTGGCCCAGAAATTGCAGTTTATTGGCCGTTTGGGCAGTGTTTCCATCTCTTTCAACTTTCTGGTTTAAAAGCCCGCGTTTGACTTGTTTCCCGCCTTTCCTGTAACTAGTCTAGTCCGGATACAGATCTGCTGTATCCAGGACTGTTTGTAAGCATCTTAGCCCCCAAGCCTTTCTGTGCTGGAGGGAAGCCTTCTAGTATATCAGTGGGAGTGGGTGTGGTAAGCACTAGGTAGCCTACCACAAGATGCGTGGTTTCTGGCCCAGAAATTGTAGTTTATTGGCCTTTTGGGCAGTTTTTCCATCTCTTTCAACTTTCTGATTCAAAAGCCTGCGTTTTTTGCTTTTCCCGCCTTTCCTGTAACTAGTCTAGTCCAGATAAAGATTTGCTGTATCCAGGACTGTTTGTAAGCTTCTGAGTGGTGCCAAAGTCTGCTCTTCATTTTTGCCCTTACATCTGCTAGTTCTCTCCTCTCCTGCACTTTTACTAGCTTATTAATCTAGCACTTTACAAGACTTTGTAGCAATTATTGTAGCACACAAAAGTGCTACCAGCACTAAACATTCTTCAAGGAAACAGCTCCAGTACTTATTAATGCCCACCCCTCCAAGCATGTCTAAAGGTCAGTTCCCTGTACTTTCTCCTATTAACCTGGGAACTTGGGCATCCTGAGGCAATGTAACAACTGCCTTATGTACACTGCAACCCTCTCCTGGAGGTAACAACAACCTTGACCTGATCATTACTAACATGGGCAACCGTTGCTCTACACCAATAGTCAACTACTCCCTGGTTATATCTGACCACAAACTAATCACCTTGGAAATGAACATCCCTCTGACCCCCCCCCCCCACACCCGCAAAGGTAGCCACCATGAAAAACTTCTTCAAAGCTAACTTTTGCTCCTAAAAACAGTGGTGGCTAACTTCACTGCACTCATGTACATGGAGAATAGTTGCTTGACTGCCAAATCATACACCAATGCACTGTACAAATGCATGGGTCTTGCCATATCCAAAAGAACAAAGACGCTCTCTTCCAAAAAAAAGGAAGCCAATCTGGTGGTCCCCTGCCATAAACAAACTCTACAACAGAAGGAGAAAACTAATATGGGATAAGGTGAAATCCCAAGACTGGAAAAACTCCCTTACTAGCCTCAACAAAAAGTTGAGATCCCTCATAAAATTCTTTAAAGCTAGCTATGAAAACAGAATTGCAACAGATAGTAACGACAACCACAAGGCCTTTTATAGTTATGTAAAGGAACTCCCAGATTTGCTCTGAGCTACTGCACTATGACACCTCCTACACCGAGTCAACAGATATTGCCAATATACTGGACGACAGTACCAGTAGATTGCCAGGCACCCAGTATTACTGCTACACAAGTTAAAACAGCACTGTCCAAAGCCAAGAATACAGCTTCTATGGGACCTAAAAGTATCCCTGGCTGTGTTCTACAGAGTGAACTGGCTCCTCATCTGTGTGCCCTGTTCAGTCACAGCCTCCCCTCAGGCTTTGTCCCTATCGAATGGAGCACAGTTATAGTCACCCCCCTCCACAAAGGAGGAGTGATTACAGACCCTGGGAACTATCACCCCATTAGCCTGAAGAGGCTG
Source organism: Protopterus annectens (assembly GCF_019279795.1). Taxonomy (NCBI): domain Eukaryota; kingdom Metazoa; phylum Chordata; order Ceratodontiformes; family Protopteridae; genus Protopterus; species Protopterus annectens. The sequence continues at coordinate 1,081,602,631 of NC_056739.1, read as the reverse complement.
ATATGCAAAGCTATGGAATGCATAATCATGGACCTAATAAACAAGGATATAGGGAATCTCCAAACTCTGGATCCCACACAATCTGGTTTTGTGAAGGGTAGATCATGCATGCTCAAACTGGTCGACTTCTATGAGTCAGTCACCCGAGCTGCGGATGAAGGCAAAGTGGTTCATACAGCCTACTTTGATCTGGCCACGGTCTTTGATGTTATTCCCCACTCAGGAATCATAGAAAAACTCACTAAGCTAGGCATCAACCCGTATATCATTAGATGGGTTGCAAACTGGCTCAAAGACCGAACCTACAGTGTGAAAGTAGCTGACTCCAAGTCAGACTGCCGACCAGTCACGAATGGAGTACCACAGGGTTCGGTCCTGGGTCCTCTCCTGTTTGGTATCTACTTCTCTGAAGTCCAGGCCAACACAAAAGGACTCTGGCTGACAAAGTTCGCAGACTATTGCAAGTTGGGAGCTATTATTAATTCCCCAAGTGATGTTGACATCCTACAGGAAGGCCTCACTGAGACCAACGACTGGTGTCAGAACCATGGCCTTAAGCTCAATGCCACAAAATGTGTCATCTCCTTTGTGAAAAATCCATTTCCCATGAATTACCACCATCGATGGTAGTCCAATGAACACAGAAGGCGTTACAAGAGATTTGGGAACACAGGTTGACAGCAACCTCTCTTTTGACCACCACATTGCCACTGTGGTCAGTAAGTCCTATGTGGCACATCTTATTACTAAGGGTTTTGCATCCAGGAAGAAAGAGGTCACTGCCTCCCTCTACTCTTCCCTCATTAGGACAATCAAGTACAATGTCCCATTTGGCATTTACCTCACTAGACATCTGCAACAACTAGTGAGGCCACAAAAGTACCTCACAAAGAGGATCTTAGGCCTTAAACACTTATCCTATATGGACAGACTCAAAAAACTCCAACTATTTCCGGTCTCGTATTGCCTACTTCGAGGCGCTTTCTGCTTTACTTACAAAGCCATGTCTTTCTCAGCTCTGTTAGAAATGCTACATCTAAAGAAATCCCAATCTGTCCGCACCACACGCTCCAGAGACCGCAACCTTATTACCACAATCAACAGAACATGCTGGAGGGACAGGTTCATAACCCAGAGACTGCCCATGCTATGGAATAGACATTCCATACATGTCAAACAGAGTACCTCACTGGCCCTTAACAGCAATCTTGATGAGTGGATGGGACATAGAAAATTCACTCCGGGGATTACTCCAGTGGCTCTACTTGACAGAGGCACTAGGAACTAAGGTAGGGTGGCAAGATGCTAGGGTAATCCTATGGGCTAGGCTTGTAAGGGCTCCATGGCCATTAGCCTAGTACACACCTATAAACCTATGTATTTTAGAACTGCAATTTATTTATGAATTTTTATAGTCTATATTTAATCATTGAGTAACACTTGCATCGAACAGCTAAACATCGAATACCAGCAATCAATTTTTCATTCTGTGAATGCTCATTTTTTTTCTACAGGGAAATTAACTAGTCAGCCAACATTTCCCCATCTCACACAATGCAATATTTCAAACCTACCCAGGTGGGGGGAGCATTGCCCCCAACACCCCCCTAACTATATATATCAAATCCAAGACAGTGGAGAAAAAAGGGCAGAATGTTTGATGGATAGGGTTTAATGTTTCCACTCCTGGCTTGGGCCAATAACTTCTTGCACCATAATAGCTCTTGGTAACATCAACCATGTTCTTTCTTGACAACCATGGATGACTAAGAATAACCTCTGACGTTTCTTCCCTGAATTTTGCAGAGACATTAAATTAGCAGTAGCGATTACAGGAATCTCCAAAGAAAAGCATAGAAAATAAGTCTAGTTCAATTTAACTTATTATCTAGTCTGCCAATAAGAATAGAAGGAAAGTACAGTTGTGTAAATACATTTGCGTGAACAATGGATGTTCAAACAGTTTACTGCTACAGCAGTATAAAGCTATACAAGACATATCCTGCCAAGGATTGGATGTCCAGCCTGTAAACAAAAGCTGCTGGATTCCTTCCACACACAATGCATGTCCGAGGAGGCACAAAGGTATGCTAGTATAAACAGATACACAGGCACAAACTCTCAGAGCTATCTTGCCTCAAACCAACGGAAGCTCAAGCCTAGAGGGATACATATGTGCTAGAAGACAGGTAAAGGTGGAAAGGAACCTCTAACCTGGCCAAAAAGGTGACTCTCCAAAGATATATATATATACACATACATACATACATATACACACACACATATATATATATATATATATATATATATATACACACACACACACACACACACACACACACACACACACACACATGTGCACGCACACACGCGTGCGTGCATGTATGAAGAAAGAATAAAGGATCAGAGAAAAAAAGGGAGATGAATGGAGGGTTGCATTACAAGAATGATCTATTCTGTTATGGTAAGTTTACTGACACGACAGTAGTATGCGCATCATTAGATCACTGTTGCAGTAGCATAAAGCAATATGGGATGATTTCCAAAGCTTAAGCAGCAAGGGAGGAGGAACACAGGCCAGAGTCCAGGATCCCCTGAAGAAAAGCCCCAACAAATCCTGATCTGGACCTAGAAAATGCATCAATATTGGAATATTTTTTAAAGAAGGTACAGGTGAATAATTAGATGTCTCTATAATAGCTCAAGTCCACACTTTTCCAAAATCTTCTGGAAATAGTTATTGCTCTGGTAGAATGAGCCACAGCCATCTAAGAAATGGAATGAACATGGTATAAGTATCAGAAATGAACAGTTTTACAGCCAGTTGGCAATTGTCTGGTTTGACACTGGTTGCCCCTTTATTCACTCCATCAACACAGATGAAGTGCTGGTCTAAAGCTCTGACGTCTTGTTCTGTCCATGCAGTATCAGAGTTGTCTGCAGAAATTCAGAGTATGTAAGACTCTTTCTCCCCCTTTTACGATTTCAGATAAATTTAGAAACCACTTTAGTTATCCTGTCCCTGTAAAAAAATGAGAATGGCCTAAATCACCATACACACCTAACCAAAGTCGGAGCAATAAGCAGAACAGTTTTCCATGTTAGGAACCTCAAATCAGCTTGGTGAGCTGATTCAAAAAATGGAAGAGTGAAATGAACATGCAAACCCTCTTTTAAAAAAATGCTTTACTTGGAATAAGGAAGAAAGATCTAAATGCAGACATGCAAAAATGACTGAAAAGTGGTAAACAGAAGAGAAAGTCTGGTTAAACAATTCATGCAGCTACCGTAGAATCAGATGGGCATCCACCTTGTAAGGGGGGGGGGGGGCCTGGTTCTTCTACTGGCACCAACTAGAAAATCTTTTCCATTAACACCTGATGTATGTTCTCATAGAAAAGGTGCTTTTATGGAATAAAATTTCTATCAACTACACCAACCCATTAATGCCCGGGGGGGGGGGGGGTCAACCTGAGATCCCTTGCCCTGTGCAGGTGGATCTATTTTGTGGGGAAGTTTGGGGAGTTAACAAGATTATCCCTGGAGAGTCCTTTTGGAACTATAAAAGGACTCTGGTTATTAGAGGGAAGGGGGAACTGCATCAAGGAATCTTCCTGTCCTCAGTAAAGAAAAAGCATCTGTCTTCCAGGCCTGTGTGTAGGATTCCTTGGAGTAGAATTTCTCAAGATGTCCGGTGTAAATGGTGGCAAGCAGACCTACTTGAGGAGCTCCCTAGAGGTGGCTTATGTCCTCAAAGATCACCCAGGGCCTGCTCAGAGTGTCTGCTACCATGATCTTTTCTGATAGAATGCAAGAAGCCTGAACGAATGTACTGTGCTTAACTGCAGGTTCCCAGGCTAACATGACCAGTCTGCAAGACGGCAAGACCCGGTCACCCTCCCAATTTATTTAGATATGTATCACAGTGGTGTTGCTTATGAGTATTTAAATAGGTGGAGTCCGCAAACAATGCACATTTTTTAAACCATTTGTCAGGGCCATCATTTCTTTTACATTGATGTGTTTATTCTTGAAATGTTATTCCCAACATCCCTGCACTTTGACTCCCCTAGACACAGCTCCCCAAGCTAAGTCTAAAACATCTATGGCTACAGACCGAGCTGGAGCAGAACAGTTGGGGAGGCCTGGATTCAGTAACATTTGGTCTATCCACAAAGACTTCCTTCTTAGTAAATAACTGTCATCAGTAAGGAAAGAGAATGTTGGTGCAGAGTCCACACTGATTTTAGGTAACACTAAATTTTCCTCACATGTAACCTGATAAAGGGACCATCAGGAGTGAGGGCCATATACTCTAGTAGCCTAAGGAATTCCCTTGCTACATTCACTGAAAGATGAGAAAAGTGTATAAACTGATCATAAACAGGCTAACTTATCTGGAAAAAGGTTGGTCATCATTACGGAAGTGACTAGCAGACAGACTAAAGTGATTCCGTGAGACAGAGAAAGTGACAACTTCTCTAGGTTTAGAAGGAACCCAAGATTTTGAAACAAGTTTATGACAAATATCAGAGACTCCTGAAAATTTAGAAAAAAATTTGCAAAAATAAGGCGATCTTAAGAGAAGGTATAAATGCCTTGGAGTCTCCAAAAAGCAATTACTGGAGCTAGACACTTTGTAAACACTACTGGAGCCATAGAAAGACTGAAGGTTAAAGAAGAGAACTGAAAATTTGAACCAGTGACTGAAAATCTTAAACACAGCATGAATTTTCTGTGAATGAGTATGTGGTGGTATGTGTCCCTTCATATCCAGAGTCACCAAAGAGGAATCAAAGGAGAGAGAGGTTTGGAGGGTAAGCATCTTGAATTTTGGGACAACAGTATGAAAGTTTGAATCAGATATGTCTAATACTAGTCTCCAAGTCCCTTCTTTTTTGTAAATGAGAAAGATCCTTGATTAAAGCCCTTGTCCTTTGAAAGCACCTGGAATAGGTTTCTAGGACTCCCTGATGTGACATTTGAAAAAATATGCAAGAGGAGAGTTCGGTTTTGAGGATGAAAAGACGATGCAAAACTGCTTTACAATATAACATTCAGTTTATAAAAGAAAATGCTTACCACAAATACTAATAAGAACAAAAATTGTTTTACTTGGTTATTTCTTTTCCCCCCTTTAGTGTCTTTCTAAACAATGGCAAAAGTAAGGTATATGCTTGACAGTCCACCCACAAGTTTAATAAAGACAACAGAAAAAAGTCAGACATTTTTTTGCAAAGCTATATTTCATAAATGTGACTGATGCTTATAGTCTCCCATTTCTTAACTAATTTCAGTGTTGCTGGTCTTCTTCTTAATCTCTACCTCCAGTATGTCCGAGTCTTCTAGTGACTCTTGTGCTTTTTTCAGGCTCTCAAAAATTTCCCTTTATTGAAAATGTTTCACTGGCAGAGTCAATTAGACTAAAAGTTGCCATCAAACTCTAAAATGCCCAAACACTTCACACACAAATATGAAGTCAAAGGACTGGCAAATTTTACTGGACAGGAAAGCACACTGAACCTAAGGTATAGTTATACCAAGCGAGTGAACTTTGATGAAAATATAGAGATAAGAAAGGAAGCACCAAAGCCCTCACCACTTCTTAGGGGCTGCTGAATGCATGTTTGTTCTCCTCTTTAGAAGGGCCTAAAATAATTTACTCTGGAAAAGAATATTATTTAAGATCTCAGAAAATCTGGACAGGAATTGAAAAAGACGCATGAAAATCTGGACAGGAATTGAAAAACAGAGACATCTGTCAAGAAAGCAAGGGATAGGTACATGATTACTCCACTGAGAAAGCAGGTAAGCAACAAATTATCTTACAATATCAGCTGATCTACAAAGCAGGTGCTAATTCCTTGAAGGGACCTGTGGTATGGTTTTATCCATTCTGCCCAACAACATTTGGCATTTTTGAATAAGTTCATGGGCTCTGGGATAGCACACACCATGCATTAGATACTAATTACATAAATGTGTTTACTGTCCGACACCATCAGTTTGCCACTTGCCACTGATCGGTACCTACCTGAAAACTGATGGCAACAATGCAGATTTGGCAACCTTACTTCTAATACGACATATACAAGTACATATCTACCAAATGACAGGGAACTCTGGTAAGATGAAAGACCCCAAAAAGCAGGTGGAGTATATTTCTGGCTGACCACAGAAGACCTCCTTCACAGATCAACAGACACAATGTATGTATCTGCTATATCCAACGCTAAGGAACATTATTGACAGGCCATACCGATGGGCTAAAAACACCTGGTTTAAATGAACCAGAGAGAGACACTAGTATCATCCAGAAGGTGGAGCACTGGAGGACCACCTAACCACAGAAAGCTGCCTAGGAAGGGAGTGCAGTACAGAAAATGTTGTCAAAGTGATTATACCTGAACATTTTTATACCCCAAACAGTCTTCAGGGAATTTTTCCTCAGGTAGAGAGCAAATGTTGGAGGTGTCAGGGGAAAAAAAGAGGCATCTTAGAACTTGTTTTCTGGGTGTGTAACAAGTTGGCAGATTTAAAATATTCCCCTAGAGTACTCTGTCAGTAATGTTAAGGGAGAAAATGTAACTAATAAAATTACTCAGACTGGACACAAGACCTGAATGGCCTATACATAATTAAGACCTTGCTACATTTAAATGCTACTGACTGCTGAAAAAGCAAATACTAAAAAATGGAAATCAAACTCTAACTGTAATTAAAATAATGAGTATTGCAAATGAGATAAAAGATCTAGAGGTGGAACCTTTAGGAAAGGGAAGGAGCAAACTACATAGAAGTAAATGGAATTTATGGGAATAATATATGCAGAATAATGTTCAGGAGAAGGAGTGAGGTTTAAGAGAAGGCAAGAAATGAGCAATTTATGTAATGCAGAAGTGAATAAGTGTTCTGAAAAGAAAAAATATGATGCATGAATATGAAAAATATTATTATGATTTTATTTCCTAGTGTGCCTAGGTCTTCAGTCAAAGGTATTTTACGACTAACAAAAAAATAATAATGCCCATCAAGGGCAGACATAGCATTCACTTGAGGCAATTAGTCCTGAGGACTAGCAGAGTAAAAAACAGCCTAGAGTAGCAGGCAGACACTACCACAGATAGCACAACTCTCTATCCCTAATGGTGGGCAACTACTGGCCCATAAACTCTCTCATTTCTTAAACGGATCACCACTACCTCTGCTCACATCATGACCTCTTTCCTTTAGATGAGTAATTGCTTCTTTTATGAGGTAGTCTTATAGATATGGAGCCAAGAAAGCAGAGATCCTGAGCTCCCTTCTGCACAGTAAAAGAAGAAAAAAGCTTACATCCAAGGCTAGCTCCAACTAGTTTGAACATTAGAACAGCTGAAGTAGAGAGGGCCACTGGGAGTCTACTGTTGGAAGAAATCCCACACCATACCCAACAAACATGCTGGTCATAAGGATAACAAAGTCCAAGAAGTTCAAGAACAGACAGAGAGAAAGAATTGCCTCCCCAAGTCACAAACACACTCCAACAGGAACTAAAGGCAAGACATACACATTTTTTCCAAGTGGACAGCAAAGCCAGCAATGGGTGTCCAATAAATCCAGATGCCCACAGCAGACCAGACCAACCCAACAGAAAATTGGTATCGCTCCATCTATATAAAACTTCTTTAACACAAGTGGGAGGATCATAGTGGCTTCTGACTCCCCAAACGATCCCATTGGGGTCAGAGGACCGAACCCTGGAAACAAAACTCTCGCCAGGAAGCCAAGACATTGCTTTAAAAAACCTCTTTCATGAAATAAAGAGCAAAACTATGTTCCTAAAGTAGACCCACAGTAAGAAATTGAACTTCTGAGCAGAGGCATGACAGTCCAAAATCTTCAAATTTTACCGCCACCACCTCAACAGGAAGAAGGGCAAGTCCTAATTATTCACAGAATGAGGAGCAAGGCTTATAGAATGTCCCATCACTCTAAGCCCAAACTCTAACTCACTTAAAAAACTGCAACCCCACTGCGGACAATGGAAGAGCAGACAGGAGAAACTTATCTCAGAATCTCATCTAAGAAAATGAAAACCGCACCGGGACCAAACATGCATTTTACTATACAAGGAAAATGACCTGCTAAGAAGACATCTAATTAGTATAACACCAGGGACAACTACACTCAGACTGTGTCTTGGCTTTTACCCTGCTACATAGAATCTTCTCCACTTCATTAACCAACACTTTGTGGTACTGGACTTCCTGGCATCCTTAATATTTCACAGAACTGTAGACGTCCTGTGTAGCCTGGACAAAGGCTAGTAGGTTTAGAAAAGGAGCAATCTAAGAGGAAAGGTTTATGGGTACTCACCATGGTATGACACTGCCCACTTAGCAAGAGGGGAGTATGGAGGCAGGGAAATTAGAACTGCAAAACTGAGCACACATTAACATCTACAATTATGCTATGTTACCTACATTCTCTTCCAGGGTTTCTGTTGCTTTAACTTCTTATTGATGCCGCCTCTGAAAAGTGTCCCTTTTACTCTCATGAAAAGCTTTTGAAAGACTAATGACCACTTACGCAAGTGTGGCATAAATGCTGGAAAACTGCAGTTTTATGACCTCTTTCCTTTAGATCAGTAATGGCTTCTTTTACATGAAGCTTTTGTGGATACTGATCCAAAAAACAGAGATACTGTGCTCCTCCTGCACAGGAAAGAAACAAGGCACTCATACTGCCAAGAACAGGAACGTAATGGTTTCCAGAACTTCTTTCATTTTGGTAGAGGAGAAGGGGAAAAACAAACTAGCACAAACTCAAAGTGCTTAGGTTACCAGAAAAGAAGAGAACTTGGGGGCAGCTCAGACACACACTGCCGGCTTAACAATACTGGGAGGACTGCAGGATAGCCCGATACCACAGAAAGAACTGAGGCATATCCATTGGACAGACAGTATATTCTATTGGGGGAAATCTTCAAATTAAAGTAAGGACCTGTTTGCCAACACTGTCTGGAGGAATGTCCCCCGCCCCCTTCTTAGAGTAAACAATTTTTTGGACTCTTTGGAAGAAGTATGACAAAGTGGCAAAGTGCTGTTTACGTTCAGTGCTAACCTGACACACAAGAAAACATAACTGGGGAATGTTTTTTTTTTTAATCAGTCCTATCAATAACAATGGATGGAAAGTACTGAGAGAGAAACAAACTTTTATAAAATCTTTAACCAAATATGTAAAATGAAGAAAGACCCCAAAGTAAGGATTTGGGTAAGTTAAATATATTGCCATCTGGATTTTTATCAGTTCTGTTGCTCCCTTAACCTATCCAATTCTACTGGAAAAGTCAGTGCAATGAGAAAAAAACTTATGATGGAGACTTTCTGTTCTGGCACTTACAGGCATGTGGCACAACAGAAAGACTATTAAAAGGAGGTATAAATCACAGTTGAATCTTCCTCTTAAAGCTTTCTTCATCATTCGATGATCATCTAAAACATGTTGTGTCTCAACAGCATTAAAGAGGAGACTGCTGAGCTTGGAATGGGTTTCTGAAGAGGAGCACTAACCACTTTTGGCTTAGAATGTGCTACATGTTGGATGACGGCTCTTTTACAAGGGACACCTGAAAATAAAACCTCTAGCACATGCAGTATAAGTAACAAACTGATGCAAAAAGTACCAAACATTGACTGCCTAATTCTTCAGATTTTCCAACATCTGTAGAAAGTACAGTTGTGTACACCTACCATAAATGTAGATGTTCGAGTGTCTTCACTGCTGCAGTCATGATTGTAGGGTTCTCCCCATGCCGGCAGGCAGCCCTCGGTCGGCCAGAATCCCAAAGTCTGGGTCCGGCATCGGCTGTTCAACCATGCTCCCTGACGTCAGAGCGCCAGGAATATAAAAGCTGACAGCCGACGCCATCTTCTCCAGTTTTTCTTGCCCCAGATGTCAGGAGTCCCAAAATGAAAAAGGTCCCATAACCTATGCAAATACTCCTCAGAAGAATGGTGAAGAAAGGAACTACACAAAAGTAAAAACAAGAGGGGACAGAAGGGAGGGAAACCCAGACTGCAACAGTGAAGACACTCGAACATCTACATTTATGGTAGGTGTACACAACTGTACTATGTTCATCGTGTTTCACTGTTGCAGTCATGACTGTAGGGTAGAATCCTAAAGCTGAAAGAGAGGGAGGTGGTCATAATGAAGAAGGGGCGGCTAAAAGGCCCTGCAAGACTGCAGAGGCAAAGCCTGCCCTAGACTTAGAGTATAGAGGTAGACTGTAGTGCTTAGAAAAAGTATGCACTGAACTCTAAGTTGCAGCTTCCAAAATGTCTTTGGTAGGAACTCCTCTGAGGAAGGCCGCAGAAGTGGCAGCAGCTCTAGTGGAATGAGTTCATATACTCCCTGGGATTTGCTTTCCATGGTGTGAATAACAAAATCTGATTCCACGAGCAATCCATTTAGAAATGGTCTGTTTTGAAATGGCTTTACCTTGGGAACTTGAAGCATAAGAAACAAACAATTGTTCTGATTTTCTGATGTCCTTGGTTCTGTCCAGGAAAAAATGTAGCTGTCTGTGTACATCCAAGGAATGTAAGATCCTTTCCCCTTTATTTTGAGGAGTGGGGAAAAAGGTTGGCAAGTGGATAGTTTGATTTAAAGCCACTTTGGAAACCACCTTAGGCATGAAAGTAGGATTTAGTCCTCAAAGATACCCTGTCTTGATGAAAAATAATATATGGTTCCACAGCCATAAGAGCTTGTAACTCTGAAACCCTCCTGGCAGAGGTTAGGGCTAACAGAATAGCTGTCTTCCAAGATAAAAACTTGATGTCAGAAGCAGCGGGCTCAAAAGGAGGCAAGGTTACTTTTTCCAAAACATAGTTGAGATCCCAAGCAGGAATGGGAGGAGATCTAGGAGGCCTTAAGTTCTTAGCTCCCCTGAGAAACTGCCTCATGAGCTGGTGGGAAAAGATGGGAGGGTCGGAATTATAATGAGCAGAAATAGCAGAGGCATGTATCTTAATGGAAGAGAAAGAGAGACCCTTATGTAAGAGGTCTGTCAAGTAAAGTAAGATTAAAGTAATGTTAGGAATAAGAGGATCAGAATCCTGAGCCTGCATCCAGGAACAAAATCTTTTCTATTTTCCTGCATAAGAATTTCTAGTGCTAGGACGTCTGGCTTCTAAAATGACGCCCATAACCTGCTTGGGTAGTAAAGAAGAAATCAAATGTCCTGGATTAGCCAGGCTGCCAGGCAGAGAGTTCTGACATGAGAGTGAAGAACCTGACCCTGATGTTGGGACAGAAGGTTCGGAGACTGAGGTAAAACCCAAGGGGGCTCCAGGCATAGGTTTTTCAGCGTTGGATACCAAAACTGCCGAGGCCAATTTGGAGCCAGCAAGATTATCATCTTGAGCTTGTCCTGTTTTATCTTCAGTAAGACCTGTGGAAGAAGAGGAAGAGGCAGAAAGGCATATCCCGAGAGGTTCCTCCAACTGAATGACAGGGCATCCACTTTCCAAGCTTTTCTGTGGAAAGCTCTGGTGCAAAAATTCTGTAGTTGATGAATGAGATGGGATGCAAAGAGGTCTATGTGAAGACATCCCCAGACTGCTGTTATCATCCTGAATATTTTGGTGTCCAGCATCCATTCGTGTGGATCCGAAAGGTTTCTGCTCAGACTGTCTGCCAGGAAGTTTTGTTTACCTGGCAGGAACTGAGCTTGAAGATCCAGATTGTAAGCTAAAGCTGTGTTCCATGGATCCATTGCTAGTCTGCAAAGGGGGTAGGAATGAGATCCCCCTTGCTTGTTTATGTACCACATAACTGTGGTGTTGTCTGTCCGTATTAGTAGTTGTCCTGGTTGTAAAAGATTCCTGAAGGCCAATAGAGCTTTCTGAACGGCTAACATTTCCTTTAAATTGATATGCAGGTGCTTCTGATCCTTTGTTCAAAGGCCCTGCAGACAGCTGCCCTGAAAATGGGCTCCCCAAGCATAATCCGAGGCGTCCGTGGTTAGAATCTGAGTGGCAGGAGGCAGACAGAAGGGTTTCCCTTTGTTTAGGGCACATGCCCTGGACCACCAAAGAAATTCCTTTTGAAGGCAAGGAAGGACAGAGATCAGTATGTCTAAACTGTGGCAATGCTGAGACCAAACACTTTTTAGGTACCACTGTATTTTCCTCATGTGTAGTCTTGCATATGGTACGAGAAGGATGCAGGAGGCCATGTAACCCAAAGCCTGCAGGAATTTCCTTGCAGATAGTTGAGTTAAAGTTGCCAAGGTTTTGAAAGTTGAAGCCAGCTGTAATTGTTTTTTGGATGTCAGAAATGCCATCTGGGTTGTAGTGTTTAGAAGAGCACCCAGAAAAGTTATGTGTTGTGATGGTGTCAAATTTGACTTTTTTATGTTTACAGAGAATCCCAGGAACTTGAGGAGGTTCTGTACAAATTCCAGATGCTGGAGTAAGACATCCTTGCTGTCTGCCTGAATTAGACAATCGTCCAGATACGGGTAAATTTGAATTCCCTTGAGTCTGCAGTAAGCTACTACTGGAGCCAGGCATTTGGTGAAGACCCTGGGCACAGTAGACAATCCAAAGGGCAGCGCAGAGAATTGAAAGTGCCTCGATCCGGCTTTGAACCTGAGGTATTTTCTGCGATCCTGCCTGATGGGAATGTGTAGATATGCCTCCTTCAAATCCAAAGTTACCATCCATGAATCCTTGGACAGCATTGGAAGTAGCTGCTGTAGAGTAAGCATCTTGAATTTTGGAATCTCTAAAAAGGTGTTCAAGACAGACAGATCCAGTATGGGTCTCCATGAGTTTTGCTTCCTTGGAACTAGAAAGAGCCTTGAGTAAAAACCTTTTCCCATCTCTGAAAGTGGAACCAGTTCTATGGCATTCATAGCCAAAAGAGCTTCCACCTGGTTTAAGGCCTCCGTCCATTGATGCTTTGGAAGGTCTGGCCATCCACTTGTCCTTGGCAAGGTATGAAAACGGAATTTGTAACCTCTTAAAATCACATCCAAAACCCACTTGTCTTGGGTTATTCGAGTCCAATTTTGATAAAAAAGAGAGAGTTTTCCTCCGAGAGGGGCTTCCAGGCAAGAAGTTCCTGTAGCCCAACAGAGGGAGTCATTGAGTTTGTTTCCTTTGAGTTTGTGACCTGTCCTCTCCTCCCCTAGGGGTGGAAGCAGTCCACTGTCTTGGTCTACAAGAGGCTTGAGTTTGAGGCCTTCCTCTGGAGCGTCTATATCTACTCCTCTGAGGCCTGTCTGAAGAGGGAAAGGACCAATTTTTTGAAGGCCAATTCCTGCCAAATCTAGGTGGCTGTACTTGTAAGAAATCTAACTGTTTGCATGGATTTCGCCTTATCCTCCATCTTTTTAATCACCTCTTCAGCTTTTGATCCAAACAAAACATTACGTTGAACAGGAGCATCCAATAATTTAGCCTTTACTTGTTCAGGCAAATTTTGTTCCTTTAGCCATGCATGCCTTCTAATGACTGTGCCAGAGGTCGCAGCCCTACAAGAAGCCTCTACGGCATCAAATCCACAGTGTAAACCATGCTTCCCAACTTGTTCAGTGGCATGCAATAAGTCATGTAATTCCTTATCTACACAGGCAGAAATGGAAGAAAGCTTTTGTTTTAAAACAGACAAGAGAAATTGCTGGTATTTCAGCATATGAAACTGACAGTTTAAAGCCCTAATAGACAAAGTAGCAGAAGTGTACACCTTTTTGCCCCATCTTTCTAAGGATCGAGAATCCTTTTCAGTAGGAATGGGATTTTTGGCAGAAGCGCCCTTAACTCCCTTAGGACCCTGAGAAATGGTTTCAGGGTCAGCAGAAGGGTTCTTGTATAAAAACTGGTGGGAATCAGGAACCCTGTAATATCTATCAGGCTTAACAGGAGCAGGAGGAAAGGAGTCAGGGGTTAAGTTAGCCTCCGAAAAGGCATCATCCACAATATCCAAAACAGGAGCAATAGCCAGGGGTCTATGTTGGGGAAGAAGAAAATCCCTTAGTCTTTTCTTAGATTACGAATACTCCTGTCCTTCCTAGTGGAAATTTTCCCTCATTTCATGCAAAGTTTCCCCAAAAGAGAAATCCTCAGGGGGAGAAGCTGAAGGAATAGATTCCTCAGCATCAGAATCCTCATAAGGACGGAAAGAATATTCCTGGTCAGAAGAAGAAACTGAGGAAACAGAGGCCTGATCAGAAGAATCATAATAAACATCCTGCCTTGGCCTTTTATCTGGAGGGGGATGAGAACCCCTAATCATAGTAAGTAAATCCTCCGCCATCTTGAGTAACTGTTTCTGTGACTTGGGAGCCGGTTCAAAAGAGGCCTGTGTTGCAGTCTTTGATTTAGAAGGAGTCTTTGCCTTTGTCTTTGGCTTTGCCTTTATTAGGAGCTGAGTAGGCCTAAAAACCCCTTCGGAAGCCGGTACCTGCACAGCGGCTTCGGACCCATCCGAAGGAGCATTGTCTGAAGGTCCTGCAATCGAAATATTTAAAGGCCTGGTTGGCTCCTCATGAGAGTCCGTTTCAGCCATCAGTTCTGAAATGGCCGACGACAGGGGCTGCAAAAGCGCCTCAATGACGACGGCCGAACCTGAAGCTGGCTCCGCTTGTGCGCTATCATCAGATTTGGACCTCGGAAGCCTGTCTTTATCCTTGCGACGTTTGTGAACTCCGGTAGCTGGAACCGTATCTGACATTTTGTAGTTAAAACGCCTACCGAAGTAATGAAAAGCAAAATCGTACCTTCGCTTAATTGTACGTTGATTGAATCTAGCACAAAACCGACAACTAGCTCCGTCGTGGTCAGGGCCTAAGCATGGAATACAGTAAGAATGAACATCCTTATGAGGTATTTGTTTCCCACATGAAATGCAATTATTAACTTTTTCTGACATCGGAGAGGAGCAAGAAAAAGTTTCCCCAACGGGGTACTTAGCTTTGAATGGAGAAGAAAATCTTCGGACTGAAGTTTATCAGGAAAAATCGTCAGGAGTCAGCCGACCGGCACTTGCGAACTGCTATCACTGCACGGCAAGAAAGACTGGAGAAGATGGCGTCGGCTGTCAGCTTTATACTCCTGGCGCTCTGACGTCAGGGAGCATGGTTGAACAGCCAACGCCGGACCCAGACTTTGGGATTCTGGCCGACCGAGGGCTGCCTGCCGGCAGGGGAGAACACCCTACATTCATGACTGCAACAGTGAAACACGATGAACATCGGGATTCAGTGGAATTGCAAAGGAACGGATAACAGTACTCTAACAATATTGCAGGTGCCCAATGTTATCACCTATGAGCCAACAACCTTAAGATCACTAGGATGTACACAAGTACAAAATACACAAGCAGGGGATGGATCAAAATCAGCTCTCCAGCTTTGTAACTCGGTGACTTAAACCACAATACTATATTGACTTTGTTTACACAGAGTTTTTAAAAAATGCTCTCTATCTGTACACACACGCACCACATAGCTAAACACCTACATTTCTCAGCCTCCTCAGTCTCCTTGTTGGACCTCCAGATCCCATCCTGAATCTCATCAAGCCACAGAACCGCTGACTCATCTTGGGTATCCTAGACAAAAATGAACATGCCAATACAAATTATCAATGAAATTACTAATGAACAAACAAATATGAAAACAGCAAAAAAATAAAATAATGACATTAGCAATGCCAACAAGTATGTACTTCAGAAAAACAATAAATGAGTACTATCACTGGCAACCACATTTAAAACTAAAGGAAGGAAACCCACACTAAACCCATCTGTCTCAGACCTAACAAAATAGTAAAAAAAATAAAAAAATAACCAAAAAGTGGTGGGAGATAAATGAATGTCAATTACATGAAAAGCAGCCTTTCACTCTGCAGCTGATTGTTGTACAATTACTGCAAACCCAGCTCGTAACAGGAATCATTTGACAAACTTCTGTGAGGTGAGAAAAGTTGGCATCAGACTTGACAAGTGTTAATAAATTGTCTGCATTTTTTTTCACACAAACAGAATCATTTTGTTTTGCTTCATTGATACTGTCTTTGTAAAACAAACATACCAAATATTAAACATGCAGATTCTGAAAACCACAGAGAGACACTTCAAGTAACTGAGTACGTCTGTGATATTTGTTAATTTTTGTTCTAAGCAAAGCAAAACTGACATCAGCTCCTGTATTCCTACTAACAATAGCAATACAGCACCGTTCTAATACTATGGCAGAGAGGTACTGCCTAATTTCACCAGTAGAATGAGACAAAGATCTGAGCCCTTGGATTGTGTGAAGCTCTCAGGAGTGCATAGTTCTTACCACAGAGCCATGGGAAGCTGTTTGTTGCAGGCCTGAGTTCACAAAAACAAAATTCTTTACGGCTACAAAAATATCACATGACATGGAATTCCCCTAAATAAATTACATGGTAAGGTTTCAAACAGCCAAATCCAAGCTTTCACAGAACTTGCAAAATCTCCAGATTCTGCAAGGATACTGATATTACTGTGGATGCGCTTTTCTTAAATCGGACCTAGAAATACTCCAATATAGTGTGACCCTCCAGTTCAACAACATGTAGTTCTCTCAGATAACTCACTGCTGAAACTTCAATTTAACGTATTCATTCTTTGGAAAGACCAAAACATATGCTGCAGTGTTCTCACAGGTACCAGCATCACATCCCCAGTGTGTACTATACAAATGAAGTAACATCCTTCGCAGCCTAGCCAGTGTAAACAAACGTATAAACATTTCCAGGCAGCCATTCTAAATTTTGTAAATTTAGTGGCATACATTAGCAGCTGAAATACATACTTCCATTTTTTATCAGTCTGAATGCAGTTTTAAATGACAAAACCTGCTAGGGTAAGTGTGTGTGTGTGTGTGTGTGTGTGTGTGTGTGTGTGTGTGTGTGTGTGTGTGTGTGTGTCTCCGTATGAAAAACAAAACTGCAGCAAATTTCCGACTCTTTCAATTTACAAGCAATTCCTCCCCAGTCTGCACTGCACAACTTTCTCTGAATACCAGATTCAACAACCTCTATATAAAAAAGTCTTAATAGCGGTCACCTAACAAGTCTTTTCCTGCAATTGAAGTTCACATCATGCTGCCTTACTACTTTCTTTTCTACAGAATGTAAAAAATTCATTATTCCAGCCTTTACCATTTGTTCTCCCAACATTTCTGTCAAAATACTCTAAGGAATTTTTAAAATCTGTCAACCTGTTCCAAAACACGTTCCTAATTACCTCTCTCTTCTCCAACACAACTCCATCACTTGTTATCTACCCGAGGAAAATCCTCTTGTCTGCAAAGTATTTTTGTACCCCAAGTGAACACCGCTACATACTTAAAGCCATACAGATTTCTTCTTACTGTTCCCTTTGTAAACTGCCTTTCTGTTCTCTTTTCCAGCCTCCTCTGATGGCCTCATCATGCAAGTATTTTATAATCTTTACCTATCATTTAAACACCATCTTCTGTTCTCATTCAACTAAAGACTCAGCCACTGGTGGTTCATAGGTAGGTACTAGGCTATCGGCCCTAGGGCCTATACAAGCCCAGCCAAAAAGGTACCCTGGCTTTTGCCACCCAAGAAAATTATTTTCCTGTGCCACTGTCGAGCAGAGCCACAAAGGTGATCCCTGGAGTGAATTTCCTATTTCCCATCCAATCATCAAGATTTTTCTTGCAGTAATAACGAGCTTTGTTTGATATAGATAGGTAGTTTATTCCAGAGTATGGGAAGTCTCTGAGACAGGAATCTATCCCTCCGGCATGTTCTGTTTATTGTGGTGACAAGGTTTAGGTCCCTAGAGCATGTAGCTCAGAGGGATTTGGACTTCTTTAAGTGGAGCATGTCCAACAGCTCTGGGTATGACATAGCTCTGTATGTTAGGCAGCGATCACCTCTGAGTAGACGATATGCAACAGAGTAAAGCTGGAGTTTTTTGAGACGGTCTGCGTAGGGCATCTGTTTGAGACCGGTAATCCTCTTTGTGAGGTATTTCTGCAGCCTTTCCAGTTGTTGTAGATGTCTTGTGAGGTACATACCAAAAGGGGTGTTGTATCTATAATGGGTCTAATGAGTGATGATGAGAGGGGAACAATGACTTCTTTTTCTGGATGAGAAACCTTTTGTGATGAGGTCTGCCCTGTAGAAGGATTTCCTGACTACTTTGGCAATGTGATTATCAAAGGAGAGACTACTTGTCCACCTGTGTCCCAAGGTCTCATCACACTTTCAGTGTTAAGTATACTACCGTCTATGTTGTAGTTCATGGGTAAAGAGTTTACCAAGGGGGATGACAATGCACTTTTTGGCATTGAGCTTGAGGCCATGGCTTTGACACCAGGCATCTGTCTCGGTGAGGCCCTTTTGTAGGATGTCCACATCGTTTGATTATGGCTCCTAGTTTGCAGTCATCTGTGAACTTCGTTAGCCAAAGATCTTCTGTGTTAGCCTGTACTTCAGAGAAGTAGATACCAAACAGGAGAGGACCCAGAACTGAACCCTGTGGTACTCCACTTGTCACTAGTCTGAAGTCGTATTTGGAGTCTGCTACTTTCACAGTGTGGGTTCTGTCAGTGAGCCAGTTGGCAATCCATCTTGTGACATAGGGATGTATACCTAGTTTAGTGAGTTTATCTATAATTCCAGAGTGGGGGATGATGCCGAAAGCCTTGGCAAGATCTAGATAGGCTGTTTGAACCACCTTACCCTCGTCTACAGCTTTGGTGACTGCTTCAAAGAAGTCTATCAGGTTTAGGAGACATGATATGCCTTTTACAAACCCAAACTGGGTGGGGTCTAGAGTTTGGAGATTACCAATGTCTTTGTTTATAAGTTCCACGATGATACATTCCATGGCCTTGCAGACCAGGCTCGTCAGGCTAATGGAGTGGTAGTTCCCGGGGTCCATGGTGGCTCCCCCCTTGTGGAGTGGGATAACCATCGCTGTGCGCCATTCAGCGGGCACAAAGCCTGAGGTGAGGCTATGACTGAACATGGTACTTAGGTGGGGTGCCAGCTCGTTCTGTAGTTTGTGTAGAATGCAGCCTGGGATGTTGTCTGGTCCCATGGATGCTGTGTTCTTGGCTTTGGTGAGTGTGGTTTTTACCTGTGCAGCCATGACTACAGGAACTTTGCATTCTTCTGGTATAGAGATGGGCTCTTTAGGGGGTGAGGGGGGGTAAAGTTAGCACTGAACCTATCTGCCAAGATGTTGGCAATATCAGTTGGGTCTGCATATTTACTGCCATTTTGCTGCAACTCAGAGCAGAACTGAGTGTTGCCATTGAGAATCTTGACATAGCTATAGAATGCTTTGTGGTGGTCTCTAGAATCAGTGGCGGTTTTGTTTTCGTAACTAGCTTTGGAGGATTTTATCAGGGATCCAGCTTCTTACTGAGGCTGACCAGGGAGCTCCTCCACTCATGGGATATTACTCTCTTTTGCAACAGTTTCTTCCTTCTGTTGTACAGTTTGTTTATGGCAGGGGACCACCAGATTGGCTTCCTTTTTTTGGAGGATAGAGTCTTGGCTCTGTTTGGGATAGCACGATCCATGCACTCGTGTTAAGTGCTTATAAAGTGCAATTGTGTAGGATTCAGTAGTCGTAACTGTATTGTCCATCTGCATGGATGTCATGAAGTTCACCACTTCTGTCTTAAGAAGCATGAAGTTGGCTTTGGAGAAATTTTTTACCGTGGTTTCCTTAATGAGGGGTGGAAGCAGGATGTGGATATCTGGGGTATTTAGCTTATGGTCGGTTCGGACCAATGATGCGTTGACTTCAGGTGTGGAACACTGGTCACTCATGTTGGTAATGACTAGATCTAGGATATTGTTGCCCCTGGTGGGGGTGTGGATAAGTTGATCCAGGGCACTGGAGTTTATGAATTCCAGAAAGCGTTGAGCGAAGGAGTTGGTACATGAGTAATTTTCCCAGTTAATGGTGGGGTAGTTGAAATCACCCATTATTAGGCTGTTTGGTTGAACCCCAATATATTCCAGTACATCAAGAAAAGAGGAGTGGGAATCCTGGGGCATGATGGGGGATCTGTAGCAAGCTACAATTTGGATTGCAGTTTTGCCCAGAGTTAGTTGCACTTGGATAACCTCGGCTGCATTATGCTGAGCAACTAGACTGGAGGTATGCATATCCTTACGGAATATGGACACACCTCCGCCTTTGGTGTTCCGGTCCAGGTTACATGGACAAAAAGTGTGGTATGAGTTTTAGCCTGGTAGTGCAGGGGTGCTCTCTGGAGCCTTGAACCAGGTCTCAGTCACTGCACAGATATCAATGTTCTCCATTTTAAGGAGTGCCTCGAGTGAGTGCATTTTGAGATTTAGACTTCTATCATCGAGTAGCATCACCCTCAGTTTTTGCTTGCCTGTTCCTGTTATGGTGGTGAATTTGTCATTTGAACCTTTCCTAAAAAGGCACTATAGGGGCGGCAAGAACCTTAGCCAGTATCCAGAATCCCAGGGGTGACAGGTGTAGGCCATCTCTGGCAAAGCATCGTGGTCTGTCGACCATGTCATCCCAGGCAGACAGATACTGGATCCCTTTAGAACAGGAGTGACCAACCCGCGGCCCGCATGCGGCCCTCAGAGCTCTTCCATGCGGCCCGCGACCCTTAAATTTAAATTTAATTTTACTTTTTTTCCGTGTGTTTACACGTCCACGTACTTTTGCTGTTCTGCGTAAGCGCCAACTTTCTTTTTTTTATGTTTTTTTCATACCAGCGTCTTTCCGCTGGTATGCGCATGGGCGAAAACACCGTTCGGTCGTTTTTTATAGTTCTGGTAAAGCTGAAGGAAGGAGCGAGATCGTGGAGAGAGGATTTATTTTATTTCGGAGTACAGTACACACTGACTACACTACAACATAGCAAAAGGTAAGCTAAGGAGTGCATTTGATGTGTAGACGTAAATTAGTGAAGGCAATTATTTCAACAGGAGCGTTTCGGATTCTGCAGTGTATGGCAAGGTTATAACGTTAAATTAGGGTTGCACTAGTATGCTTTGTGATACATTTTGTAACACAGATGTGCCGTTGCATTTGGGAAGCTACACCAGTCGTGATCAGGGACAGTAAGGCACAGCTGTTTCACTCTGTGATGTCCGTTAGTAGTGCTTTAATGAAAGCTTGGAAGCATCAAGTGACATCTCATTTGGGGGCTACCTGTTGATTTAAATGTGTGGATGTTTTTTCTTTGAGCTGAAAGTTGGGTCTGGGAAAGGGCTGCTACCCTGGGCTTTGGAGTGTGTTAAAAGACTTCATTTTTCCTGAATTGTGCTGTGTGAACTGAACCTTGCTATTGAGAAGCAGTTAAGGTACTCGGTCTTGTTTTGAAGCTGCAAAGTCATGTGGACTGAAGTTTTGGTTTATGTCTCACTTAAATAAACCTTGTGATTTTACATATGTACTGTCTCTGGTGTATTAATAAATTTCACTTGCCTGCATAGAAAAATGTCAGGTTAGATGGGAAAATAACCTGGAGATATCCAAACAGCCCAGACCTATGCATAATGTATGGAGAATAATAAGCTAGTAGTGCTTTTTCTACCACAGTTCTATCCCAATACAGCCATGCATTATTCTGAAGCATACACACAGAAGCATATACAAAGTTAAGTTCAGCTTTTAGAATGCAAGTGTTCTACAGAAATGTACAGAAAAATGTTGGCATTGAGTAGGTAACCTAGATAGATATTAAAACTGCAAGAAAACTCTATCTATGCACTACTAACACAGAGCCTGTAAATTTTAAAATATAATAGCGTGGAATGAAAGACCTTCATAGGAGGATAGATGGGACTGGGCCAGTGATGCAACACTTAGCTGCACCATGGCTTTAAGTTTAAGCAAAAACAGCTCATTTTCCTGCATGGGCCTGTGTTGCCAGGATAGAGACATACTTTTATTTCTGGTTTGATAACACATTTGTTAGCTTTGTAAAATATGTAACAGAAAAACTGCACTGTGAAATGACTTGTATTTTTGTATGTAATTTAACCTGCAATATGTGTATTTCTGTGGTGTGAAGACATGGGAATAAACTAAGATGTTAGATTTAACTGTTTTTTTAATAATTAGAATGAGATATTGAATTTTAGAGCAAATATTATGCATTTATTAATTTATTTATTGTTCAAATTCACCTACAATACAGCCAGTGGGCTGACTTTGCCGCATAAACCTGGGGTCTTTTGCTCTTTAGTTTATGTGATGCGTTGTGTTTTTTTTTTTTTTTTTTTGGTCCTCACTTGCCGTTTGCCCCCAGACCATTTCTGTTGACTCAATGCGGCCCTTGCAACTGAAAAGGTTGGACACCCCTGCTTTAGAATGACACCAAATGCTTAGCCAATTGTTGAAGTCAATCATTTTGTCCTTGTACTGCGGTATCATTCTGGGTGATGGCAGAATGCTACTCAGGGCTAGGGTCATACATGGTAGTCCAGGGAGGTACGTCTCAGGTCATTCACACCAACATGGACAATGACAGTGTCATATTTGTACTTGTTGTGGAGTGACCTGAGTGCGTGGGTTATGTGGCGGATCCTGTCAAAAGACAGGCAGCTGACAGTAACCTTCTCCTTGTTTAGCCTGGTGAGTGGGACATCAGTGTGCCCAACTACAGAGTCACCTATGACTAGTGTGTTGGGTACATTGTTTTGCCATATTGGATGTGGTTGAATGGCACACTGAGTCTGCAGGCTGTGTCATTTGGGTTGTGTTGGGGGGGGGTGGAGGTTGCTTGCGTTTCTGCTTTGGAGGTCTCTGTTGCTTGAGCAGATTACTACGGAGAGCCTCCGCAAATGTTTTTGTGTTTCTATGTGTGGATTTTGGTGTAGATTTAGTGAGACTATATGAGTGTGGTGTGGTGCAAGTGTTTACCTTCTCCTCTTGACTGTCAAGTTCAGTCTTGGTTGAAGAGAGCTTTATCTCCAGTTTGGCTAGATAAGCGCATCTCTCACAGGCTGTAGTGTTGGGTGGTAGGAGGAGAGGGTTGTCTGTGTACATGAGGCAATTTCTACATTGCCCCAAGATGCCCAGATACATCAGACAGACAGGAGAGAACACTGGGAGCTGACCCTTGGGACATGCCTGAATAAAAAACTATTCCTTCACCTAGTACTCCCGTATCCCCTTTGATTTCCTTATACTATGTTACATAGTCCCAATATGGGAGGCAATGTTTAAGTTGCAGTCCAAACTCCTGCTTAGCCTCATCTCACTCCATATTACTCCTCCTTCCCCAATTATTTGCTTACAGTACCTTGGTTCATTTACTCTCTTTCGGCTTATCCCCGTTACGGGTCGCCACACCGGAACTCCGGTCCGCTAATGTTTGGTAGTGGATTTTTACGTGCCGAGTTACCAGCCCTAATGCACAACCTTCAATGAAGGCATGCCCATTCATGCATGCCTCCACACAGAAGACGCTCTAGCTGAGAATCGAACGCAACAACATCTTGCTATGAGGTGACAACGCTACTGCAGCATCACTAATTTCCTCAAATTCCAGTCCCTACTTGTCTGTTTTGTACACTCCTGTTTCCTGATATCCCTATTGGTAAACATTCCGTTGTCCATTCCTGCACTGGCTTAGTTTTTAGACTACTTTCTGCTAATTTATGGATATATTAGTCTATATTATCATCACTATTCTTAAGGTCAAAGTCAGAATCAGAGGAACTGCAGCCAACCTGGCAGTGTCTGTCAGAGGTAGTGTGTTATAGAAGAATGCCAAAGAAGCTGAAAAGTAAGGTGAACAAAACAGTCAAAGAAATCTGGGCAGTAAAGACATATCAGTTAAGCAAGCTAGAGGTGATAGAAATCAAGTACCCAATACAGGTAGTACAATACAGGTAGTACTATGTACCCGGAGGGGCAGATGAAGAAATGAGGATACCAGAGCAGAAGCCCAAGTAGCTACAATTGTATTTAGGTTAGAGAGACCACATTACAGTGATTTGAGCACATGTACAGGAAAGCAGAAGACAATCTGGTGAATAAGATTTGAAACAGGCCGGAAGAAGTCAAGAGGAAATAAGAGTATCCATCAAAGAAATGGATGGACTGTGTGAAAGAACACATGCAACTCCCAGGCATGACTGCTGAAAAAGGTAGGAAAGTGGTAATGAATCAAGACAGAGAGGGAAACAGTTGACTCAACACCTTAACCCCATGTAGAAAATGGGAAATAAGGGATTGATTATGATGATGATGATGATGTTACTTGCATCCAAAACCCTCTTCTCTCTCACCCCCCCCCCCAGTTCCCACTTTTATTTACAACCTTCGGCATCAGTCATATATATGACTTAACTGCACAGCTTCAAAGTACCCATTCAAACCAGGTAATCCTAAAACCACCTTGTTCTACATGAAGAATCAATTTAACTCCTGCCCTCTTCCCCAAATAAATTCCTTCAACTCTTTATTAAATGTCATATGACGCCCGTGCAATGGCCCAGTAATCAAGAAGCCTCAATCCTCACCACTAACACCAGTGAGGGGCTTACACATTGGGAAGGATAACAAATACACACACACACACAGTAAAGTACTGTTTTCCTTAAGAGCACACAGAGATCACAGTCCGTCTGGATTTGGTTTCTCCCTTTCTCTCTAGATCTCCAATAAGACTCCCCACTGGCACAGCTATAGAGTACAGATCTCAGCCTAGTGGTCAAGCTAAAACCTCCAGCACCCTCTCTGTCCAACCAGTGCTTCGTGTACCTGTCCAACTAGCTGACACACACACACTAAGATACGAGTTATATACAAACACACAGTCACTCTTGGGGTAGGCTGGCACAGGTTCTCCAGCTATGCCCCTTCCTGCCAGTCTATATGGTATTACCAACTGCCACCAACCACTAATATCAGCTACTAATAAGGCCCTTACCAAAGGGTGTCCAATTATTACTGTGCAATATTATTATCCAAATAGTGTGACCCTGGGCTAAAGCTATTGGAGTGGCTTGGCCAGTATCATTATATACATGCAACATACTCTAGAGCTTAAATTATCTCTACATAAAACAGCCACAGTTGAAAGGTTTAAAATATTTAATAATAAAAAAAACACAAGACAATACTTCTTACTACACAGTGCTAGTCAACAGTGCGGAGAACACAGGAAAATGCTTAAAATAATACAGTAGAATAGTTCTGACATCAACACAGAAAAACATAAGTCTAGTATAAGAAGACAATGTGATACAAATGTTTTGTATAAGCATATAAAAGAACATGGTAATGCACATATTTTTAAGTTTAGAGTTATAGACATGCTAACTAAACCATTAAGAGGGGGTGATATGTGCAATCAACTAGAGGTGAGGGAATATGAATGGATAGTATGACTGTCAGCAGATACTGAACCTGGACTAAATGCAGCTGTTTCACTAAAACCAATTTTGATAAGGTTACAGCATAAAATTTTGAAGTGATCACCCCTTGAGAATGTGGTTTTTGAAATGAAGTTTTTAAATTTGAATTTTTATGGAAAAAGTTTTCAATGGTAAAATATAATATTTAAGTCGTATATATATATATATATATATATATATATATATATATATATATATATATATATATATACACATATACATATACAATTTTAGATATTTTTAGATATTAAAAGGAAAGTTTGGATATTGAGTGAATGGATATAGAGTGCTAAGATAATGCATATTTTAATTATTATAGATATATGTATGATAGAAGTGTCTAATTATTATTTTATTTGGTAAAAATGTATTAAATGTTAATGTAGTCTGTCATATGACTTTGGCTGCAAGTCATGTGATGAGATGTGGGTGTATTTAAAGCTGAGTTTAATTGCACCTTGTGTTAATCATTGATAAAGGGAGTTATCCCGAAAGCTCTGTGTTTGATAAAGGTGACTTGCTTTCACTCAACTGTGTTCGTCATTTTAGATTACATCATTCTTAACAATTCTCTGGTTTCACAGGCTAACAGAAACTCAGAGTTTAACATAGCTTTGATCTTGCACCTGGTCAGAAACCACAGTAATTAAAGACATTATATATGTAAAATCTAGCAATTAACTCTGGTCTCAAAACAATAGAAAATCTGCTGGTTCAGACACCATGGCTCCAAGTTTGAGATCAAACAGTCACACAATGCTTGACTTATCAGCTTTCTTACAGCAGAGTGCACTGTTAACATTTTTGACATTCAACATTTAACACCATTTTCTTCCATTTAAGAGAATAAGCCTGTGACTTGTATTAATATTTACAAATGACAGAACTATCTACAAAACTATCTAGTTAGGCTGGCAGCCTTCACATATCCCCCCCCCCCCTACCCGGGAGAACTCAAGCTAGTTTTTCAAGTGACCATTGAGAAACGTTGCTTGAGATGGATAGGTCTATCTGAGTATACCTTACCCCATTCCCTGTCTTGAGAGGCCATCGGCATTGGCATTGCAACTCCCACTGCGGTGCTGCACTGACATCACATGCTTGCAACCCTAGGCTCCATCTTAGCAACTTGGCATTTTGCTAGCTGTCTCTATTTAACCATGTTAGGTGATTGTGATCTGTCACTACAGTGAATTTTCTTCCATACAGATAAGGCTGAAGTTTTTGCAGTGCCCACACTATGGTTAGACATTCATTTTCTACAGTTGTATAGAATTCCTCTCTGGGATAAAGCCTATGACTGAGATAAACCATTGGGTGTTGTTCTCCCTCTGAAGTAATCCGGCTAAGTAGAGCCCCCACCGCATGGTACGAAGCATCCACCTGCACAACAAATTATTTGCTGTAATCTGGACTGGCTAACACAGAGGGTCCTCCCCAAAGCTTCTTTAAGCTTCTGGAATGCCTGCTCACATGCTGGGGTCCACACTACCTTACCTGGCCTATTTTTCCTTGTTAGGTCTGTGAGGGGAGCAGCTATGGTACTATAACTGGGGATGAACTTTCTGTAGAACCCTGCTATCCCTAAGAATACGCTCACCTGCGTTTTGGCAACAGATGGAGCCCATGCCTGAATGGCTTCCACTTTGGCAGATTCTGGACTGATCTTACTACTGCCCACTCTATGTCTCAGGTAGGAGACCTCTGCCATACCCACCTGACATTTGCTGGGCTTAATGGTCAACCCTGCCTTCTGTAGTCTGCCCAGCACCTCCCTGGCATGTTGAATGTGCTCTTGCCAGGAATGGTTGTAGATGGCAAGATCATCTAGGTAAGCAAGGGCAAACCCTCCTGTTCCTGCTAGGATATGATCTATCAGCTTCTGGAAAGTTGCTGGGGCATTTTTCATCCCAAAAGGAACTCATACAAGCCAAAAGGAGTCACAAAGGCTGACTTCTCTCTAGCACAGGGAGTCAAGGGCACCTGACGGTAACCCTTGGTAAGATCAATGGTTTTAAGATACTTAGCCTCACCCAGCTGCTCTAGGGCCTCACCTGTCCTAGGCATGGGGTAAGCATCTGACTCTGTGTGACTATTTCATTTCCTGTAGTCCACACAGAAACTGGTGCTGCCATCCTTCTTTGGCACCAGCACCACTGGCGAGGCCAGGGACTGTTGGACTCAAATTACCCCTAGTTCCAACATTTCCTCTATCTCCTCCCTCAGAGTCTGTTTGCCTCTCTAAGGCACCTTATAAGGGGCCTGCCTAATAGACCTTTGGGGTCCTATATCCACCTGGTGCTGCACCAGGTGCGTGCACCATGGTTTCCCAGTGGACATGTCCCCAACTCCTGCAACACTGTTTGGATTTCTCGAACCTGCGTAGGAGACAGCTGCTGGGACACTACTGCCCCTTCCACTGAGGTGTCAGTTTGAGCCCCTCTGAGATCAGTCATCAGATCTCCCTCAGACTCCTCCTGCAATCCACTGCAAATACTCAGCACAAGGGCCTCCCTATCATGGTAAGGTTTCATCATGTTAACATGGTACAGTTTGTGCCCCTGCCTCCAGCCTAGTAGTTCTACCATGTACTTAACATCACTTATCTTTCTTACCACCTTGTACGGTTCCTCCCAAGCTGCTTGCAGTTTATGTCTGACAGGAATGAGAACCATTACTTGCTGCCCTACAGCATGCTCTCTAACTCAAGCATTCCTGTCACACCATACCTTTTTCTGTTGTTGGGCTTCTGCCAGGTTCTCCTGGGCCAAGCCCATGTGTTCCCTGAGCCTTGTTCTGAGGTTTAGGACATATGCTACAACAGACTCCTTGGGAG
Source organism: Protopterus annectens (assembly GCF_019279795.1). Lineage (NCBI taxonomy): Eukaryota > Metazoa > Chordata > Ceratodontiformes > Protopteridae > Protopterus > Protopterus annectens. The sequence goes on along the minus strand of NC_056739.1, from coordinate 1,081,574,356 downwards.
CTTCACACTCACCTTCCCACTCATCTCAATTTAAAGCTAGAGGTCCCCTCACCTTATGCCCATACAAGAACGCAAAGAGTGAAAACCTGTGGATTCCTGGGGAACCTCTCTGTAAGCAAACAGATGGGACAATATTTGCCCCACTCCCTCTTAAACTGGTCTGCAAATGCCTGTAGCATGGACTTGATTGTAGAGTTTAACCTCTCAACAAGACCATTAGTCTGGGGATGGTAGGGGTGGTCTTTAGGTGCTTCACTCCACAGTACTTCCACAGACAAGCCAGCAGGTCTGACATGAAATTGGTACTTTTGTCAGGCATTATTTCTTTTGGGAAACATACCCTACTGAAAATCTCTAACAAAGCATTTGTCACCTTTTCTGCCTCAATGGAGGACAAAGCCAGTGCCTCTGTGTATCTTGTAACAATCTACTACCACTAGGATTATCCTTTTTCCCTGTGGAACTTGGGGTACTCAGAGGTCCCACAATATCCATTGCTACCCTCTGAAATGGCTCCTCAATCACAGACAAAGGCAAAGGAACTCTCACCTTGTCTCCTACCTTGCCTACTTTTTGGCATTGCTCACAGGTCCAGCAGTATCCGGTTACATCTCTGGAAATTCCAGGCCAGTTGTAGTTCTGCATAATACATCTCTTTGTACATTTTATGCCCATATGACCTGCAAAGGGAATATCATGGGCTATGGCTAGAAGCACCAGATGGTAGGCTCTTGGCAGTACCAACTGTTGTATCCTCTCACCTTCTAGCCCTCCCTAGGGGTTCACTCTATACAGTAACCCTTTGTCCCAGTAAACAGATCCCCCTTCCCTTGAGAATCAGGTGCCTCACTAGCTACCCGCCTCAAGCCTTGCAATGTAGGGTCTGAGAGATGAGCCTGTCTCAACTTTGTCTTTGTAACCTTTCCCAGCTCCCCTTCCCCAGGAAGTCTGACATCCTCTGACAGCGGTGCCTCACTGTCAGCCTGGGTACTACTACTCACCTCTACCTTTGCAGTAGTTCTGTCCAAGGGAACATCAGCACCCACAAGCAGCTGTGGCTCACCTTCAGTCTCACTGCTACAGCATAGCTCCCCTCCCTGAAGTAACCATTTCACCAGTCCTGGCTGCAAGTATGCGGTCTGACTGGATCTCCCCCAGGCTAACAGACCTGCATGCTTGTCTCCTAGCCTGACTGCGTGTAACTGCATGAACACATGGTACTGCCTCCTCAAAATCTTTCCCTATCAGGGCATCTGCAGTACGATAGTTTGGTACCCCTGTTGTCTCAAGACAACCTACTGTTGGCATTTTGTCTTTCCCACTTACTGGCTTCTCTCACCTTTTGTTCTCCACCTTGCCTCCATGGACATCTGTATGCCACATGGCCCAAATGGTTGCAGTCAAAACATTTAACCCTAGGTCCTGGGCGTGTACCTGGACTTGTGGCTTCCCCTGCTACTGGCAGATTTTGCTGGGGCAGTCTGGGCTGCTCACTATGAGTTCCTTTAGACCCATGAGCAGTACTGGGGGTCCCTTCTTCCCCAACTCATCTGAAGTAGCACATTGTCCATCAGCTAACCAGATCCTCATGTCCTCAGGCAAAGTGCTAAGGGCTTGTTCCCTCAATAAAGGTCTGCCAGCCCTTCAAAAGTGGTGAGCTGACATCTACTCACCCACCTATGAAAATAAGTGCTCAATTCAGCAACATATTCACACACATTTTCATATGCCTTGTGTCTATGCTCACAAAACGTTTTCTTACAAGTTTCTGGTGTTAGCTTAAAAAATTCTAACAAACAATTCTTTATAGCATTATAGTTAAAATAGTCAATGTCAGACATTTTGGACAAAATAGTTACAACTTTACCATGGAGTAAGGGGATCAGGAACCGTACCCAGAGCCTTTGGTCAACATCATACTGTTTACATACTCTCTCAAACATATGAATGAAACTATCAAAATTATCCCCCTCTGTAAATTGCGTAACAAATTTACTGATCTTTTGAGCTTCTGGGGTCCGGTTACTCTGTTCCACATTACCTCCATGACTCTGGCGAAGAGTCAGCATCTCCTTTTCATGCTGCCTCTGCCTTTCCTTCTCCTCAGCTTCCAGGTGTAGCAGTTTCTGATTCTCCTCAGCCTGTAGACATCTCAGTCTCTCTGCTGCTTCTGTTTCCAAGTGCCTGGCCTCCAACTCAGGTCACTCTATCTTCAGATGGATTTTTAAGTCCTCTGCAGAAAAGTTGAGCTGTCCATTTTCTGTGTTGTACACCTCCACTGCCAGTCTGATTGTCCTCCTGATTGCTGTTTTCTGATGCAGCTGTAACCAAAGCTGCAATCATGTCTGCCTTAGTCAGGTTTCCATGCACCAGTCCCTTACCCTGGCACATCTCAGCCAAATGGCTTGCTTGCCTGCTCTGTCTGACTAAGCTAACAAAATAAATAAAACAATTGTGATCTGAACTCTGAATATTCACTGTGTGGCTGATTTAGAGTACAAAACCACCTTCAGTGATCACTGTACACAAGCTACAGAAATTCACTATCCAGACCACTACAAGCCAACTGCCAACCAATTAATATGTGGTGGGGATATCCCACCACTGCCAAACAATTAATATGTGATGCCTGTAATCAACTGCTAGGCATGACTGCTGAAGAAGGTAGGAGAGTGGTAATGAATCGAGAGAGAAAGAGATGGAATCAGCTGACCCAACACCTTAACGTCATGTAGAAAATGGGAAATAAGAGATT